>NW_027590361.1:0-300000 GCF_964213995.1 Mustelus asterias | reverse complement strand
TTAGCCAGAGAAGCGATTGTTGCAAAGATGAAACGGAATGGGTGGAACGCATCACAAACTTTAGAAGATCAAAGAAAGTGGGTAGACGGAGTTAAACGGGACAAAACAAAAGTAATGGGAGTAATATTAGTGACCCAGTTAGCTGGACTAATTGAGGAAGTAAATGCCTCAATGGAGGAGAGACACAAAGAGACAGAACAAATTAAAGTATTACAGGAGAGAGTGAGGGAATTAGAACACAGAAGACACACTGCGGAGATAACGCAGAGATCAGAGGAAACGGACCCTCGGCGCCCATACGAGTCAGTGCAGAAACATACAGCCACTCCAGCATCAGAAGAAAACGTAGAAAATTATAATCTAGCGCCAGTCACGAGAGGAGGGACATTAGCACAACCAAAGGCAACCTATAAGCCTTTTACGCCAGGGGAAAGGCAGCAGATGGATAGGAGAGATCTTAGTTTTTGTATTTCAGTGTGTTTGTGAGATCTGGTAGCTTGTCGAATGTAGGTGGTTGTTGTTGTAATTAGATTGAGAGCAGGGAGCTCTTTGTTCCTGTGGAATGTTTGCTACAGGCAGTGGGTGCAGTGTATTGCACCTTGGTTTAGCCTCAGGGGGCTGGGAGAGTGTTAAAACTGTTAAAGATTAAAGTGATAGGATTTCTTGAATTTACTTCTGCTTTGAGTTAATTACAGTTTGGAAGAAAGAAGAATAAAAGCGATTGTCTTAATCAATGTTCTGTATTCACTTTGAATGTTTTACACTCATCCCAGTCTGAAATGATAAGTTTGAATGAAAAAGGATGTACTGTGGAATGACTTTTGGAAGCTTCCATGTGTGTGTGTGTGTGTTTAAACAAAGTGGTTGCGTGGATGCTTTGTTGTTGTTTGTTTTAATGTTAAGAAAGGATTTAAACCTTGGAAGGAAGCATGTGCTCTTTCCTTTGTCTTGAAGTAGAAATTATAAGAGTTAGTTGAGGAGTTAAGAGAAGAAAATAAGTTATTTTGTGGAAAGGTAGAAAAGCAGGAACAAAAGACTGAGGTCTATGAATTAGTTTAAAGTGTATCAAGTCAGTGAAATACAGTATTAATCGCAGAATATCGCGATTTGCGAACGTCAGATAGTTTAGTATTCTGAACTAGTTAAAATTATGTACTGCCGTCGGAATTTCATGAGCCATCAAGGTTCAAGGTTTGCCAAATATAAAAGCACTGCAAAGCTTAAAACCTAGCCAGTTAAGAAACCAAAATGTTCCTAATCAAATAACTGGTATGTATTGTACCTGCTTTGATTTTGATTCGGCGCCTGTTACTTTTCCTAGAGTGCGGGGGTTTCGATCTGGAGCTCAGTTTAAAAAAAAGAAACGGCTTAAATTAAAAGGGTTTGGATATCACGGGTACGATGTGTAAAGTGGTATGATACAACTGCCGCTTGATTATTTTTATGATACAGTATAGCACTGCCATATAGACACAAGAATAACATCAAATCCTGAAAAGCCTTAACCAACTTTGTATGATATATTCATATACTATATTGGGCATTGATAAAGACATAATTATTTTGTGAAGTACTGTGGTGTAGCGCTTGCACGCAAACAAATGATCAAATTAGAGATAATGTAAGAGTACATCATATAAAGATCGGAACTGTATGGCATGTGATTTTAATGGGGAAAGCGATGTCTTTTGATAAGACTACATACAAATGAATGGATGTATCTGACAATACATCCGAGACCTTAGCACCCAATTGAAGGGGATGCGCCGGTCCGTAATTTCTAATCAGGCACAGGTCGACGCAGAGGGGGACTCAGAAATATTACCAGAAGTCCCAAAAGCCGGGAGCCGGGTATTAACAAAAGTGCTTCCTGCAAAACCAGGATTTGCCCCAAGATGGCACGGACCTTACGAGGTCATTGTTAGCGGAGATACCTGTGCCTGTATAGATATAAGGGGACAGGGGGTCTGGAAACACTGGACCCAATTAAAACTATATGAGGACAAATGAACTAAAAAATACCGTTTTGCTCATTCAACTTCCACAGGAACCAGGACCAGATCTACTATCAAGACGTCGGAACCAACTACTTTTAATTTAATTGCCTGTTTATTTTCTGTATATACTGTAATTGTAAAATACTGTTGAAAAAAAAAAGAGCGATATGGGAACAGGGACATATCTGATAATAACCCTGACCATTGTAAATACACTCCAACATATGGGGGTTAGGGGAGCAGAACCACCAATCATGGAAGGAAACCTATTCCTGAAAACACACATCCAAATCTATGGGAATAGGACCGCTTGTTACCCCTCAGCGCGATCAGTAAACTCCCTATTCATCGCAACACCAGGGTGGCTCCCACAAGAGTTATTCACTATTGACACATCGGGGGCACCCTGCAAAGAACATATTGGGTACTTTAAGCAAGGGATACAAGGAAGGTGTGTAGAGCTCACTGAGCCGGGAATTCTAAGGGGGACGGGACCCCAACCGGAGGAGACACTTGGGAACTACCCACAATGTTTTAAGGGAGAGGGATGGGGGTGCGTGCATGCCTTTGTCCCTAAAAATGATTCGTGCGCTGAGGCACATTGTGCTCTCCAGGAGTGCCGGGTCCGGGAAGGACACTTCACTTGTGACTGCAAGCAACAAAAATGCATTGCAGTCACCGCGGGTAGGCAGCTTATGTGTGGCAAGTGCAACGGCACCCACGTAAGCTCAGCCTCAGGGACATATCCATTTGATTCTCACCAAGAGGTACAATCAAGTGGACAGTCCAGGGGGAGGGAAGGTTCCACAAGATGGGGCCATGCGGTCAAACGACCCCGGGGTAATGCATGTTATCGGGTTAAAGACGGGTACGTGTTTTATTTAAAAATGTATATATGACGGCCACAGACAGGCCTCCAAGGTTCTTTTCCGTAGGGACAATCAGACCTCTCACGGTTCCATGCCCAAGCGAAGGGCATGTCCAGAAACGCATAGTGACCAGGGCCATCAGCGCAGAATTTTGCTCCGACTGGCAGGCCCCTGTCACACTAGGGTCTTCTTTAGGATATGGATTTCTGGGGACACTATCCCTGGGAGGCGCCGCAGGGGTGATCAGTGCCAGTAATAGGAACTTCTTCATATGTGGACTGACCATTTTAGGAAACAACACCCTACAAGCATTAGGCGCAATTGACCAAGAACTCGCAGAACTCAGACTATACACACAACAAACGAGATATGCGGTGGACTATCAGCTAGCCAGACAAGGGGGGGTATGCACCATCATCAAGGAAAAATGCATCACATACGTACACGACGAGACACTAAACATAACAGCAGCCATGTCCGGGATACAAAAGCAATTGGATAACTTTAAACAGGGGTTAACAGGGACTGATGGGTGGTTAGGATGGCTGTTTAACACAGTTTGGGGAGCATATATTATGAAGGGATTAATCCTAGTAGTAGCCATCCTGTTCACACTCTGCCTTGGCCTAACCTGTATTAAAGTGATATGTGCAAATATTACATCAAGAATGCTACCCACTGCCAGTATCCAGATGCAAGAACTTAACAACGACACAGAAGAAGAGGAACAACGGCAAGGACAACAGCTGTACAAATCACTGTTCCTCTGAAGGTCGTCCATGGGGGGTCAGCCATGAATGGCACCCCCTGGACGAGAGGAGGGACTGAAGGAGGAAATTTTCCAGAAAACCATATTTGCATCATCAAACATATTTACATATTGGACTAATTGGCACCACTCATAACGGGCCAACAATGCAGAGGGGCACCCCCGGATGGATATTCGATCGGGTCCCCCCCTGCACAGCTGAGAGACTCACGAATTTCAGAAACTACGGAAGATCCCTAATCTGCCTAGCAACAGCGCGCAGTTGCATTTTAAACTGGCCAAGGACGATCAAGATCCCTATGAAACGAGACATAGAGTGGGTTATCAAAACCAAGCTATCACTGAAATATTACCAATTCGGCCAAGGCAGACATAAAAATCTGATAAACTAAGAGATAAGGATAAAAGGTTAAGAATGAAATACTCCAGACACCCAACAGGACAGGATGACATTAACACTCAATCTCACAAGCAGGAAACACAGACACGGAACAATAGGATCAATTCAAATAAGAGGACACATAGAGATGATAATGGGAAACGCATTTAGACACCGGGGCAGGACCAAGTAATCCCATTAACACGAACACACACCATACAAATGCTAATCGATGAAACTTCCTAGGGACTTTTGAAACTGACAGACCACTTTATACATTGTGTAAAAAAGCATAATCAAATGTTCCCGCGCGAATTTGGATCCCTATAAAGATCCAGAGCTGATGTGATTTAATTGAGATCAACGTGGCCAAGCCACTGTTTCTGAGCTGGCTACGGGGGTCTCCCTGGGATCCCAGTAATTGTACAATAAAGACACGCTTTGAACCTTGATTTGCGACTCAACTTCTATTCTGCACTGGTAAGGGATATTTCCCTACAACAATCTAGAGTGGAATTTTGCGATATAAATAATTTTTCCAGTCACCCTTTTATTTCTTAGCAAGGTACCAAGGTTACACTTTAACATACGGTTAAAAAGTTGTATAAATTATTTCATCCTTCATTGCATATTGTTTATAATTGCCCGTGGAAGCAATTGATCTATTATATCATTTTGGAATAAACAGACAATGCAGTTTCCAATATGACCTCAAGAAAAATAAAGTTTGTTTTCAGGTTCCAAAGAATATTATGTCACCCTCTCCCCTCCACCATTCTCCAAAAAAAAAACAAACTTCCCTGCCTGCTGATAAGTCAGAAAATGAAGGGAAAGTGACAGCTTCCAAAAATTAGGATACCTTTTAAATGTGGTGTTAATTAGGAACCCAGTTGTGTACTACATACAGAAAAACGAAGAACTGGATGTAGTTTGATCCTAAATTTCTAAAATTAGATTGGTAAGTTATTAAAGTGAAGTTGAGGTCATCATAGACTTTTGACCTTTTCATTTCACTCATTTAAGCACATTTTAAAGTGTAATTAAATTAGAAGGCCAAAATCTTGTTTTTAAATATTTTTACATGTATTGAACTGGAAATAATGCCTCATACACAATTATGGTTGATCATTCCAGTTACTTTCATGTAACTGTCACAGGACATAATGGATGTGAAAACTTAGAAACATTTTTGCTGCGGAAAGAGCTCATTTGGTCATCTTGGCCATGCCAATTGGGAAAATTGTCACCCAGTCCAATCTCTCCTTCCAGCTCTTGGTCTCGAGCCCTGTAAGTTAAGACGTTTAAAGTGCATATCCAGATTTTTCTTAAATGTGATGTTGCCTCTACTATGCTTCCAGGTGGTTAGTTCCAGAATCCCATCACACTCTGGTTGGCAAAATTGTATTGCCACTTTCTCTAATCCTTCTGCCAATTTATGCCCCCTGGTTATTTCTGCAAACAGAAATTGGTCATTCCTATTGTTGGAGTAAAATTGAGACTGTTCAAGCCATTATTGTGACTTATAAAAGTTTTTAAGCCATCATTGTGAATGTAAAACTTTTTAAGACAAGAAAAGTTGTGTATGTAACTTTTGCACTCTGTGGTTAACCACAAACACTCGAGCCTTGACTAGTGACAAGCTGGGGTGAGCCATGTCTCATTTTTAGTGTAAAAGTGCAAAGCAAGCAGGAATAGTCAGACAGCAAAGGACAAGAATAGTTAGGTCGCTCAGGGGCAGATGGCCTGAAATTGGCCTAGAACAGTGAGGTATTTTCAACGAAATGTGATTGGGAGTTATTGATAACTAACTATTGGCAAGGGGCACACTTGGCCAAACTATGTAACCGCCTACGGCTTGATGCAAAACTGCTGATGTTTGCGATGTTTTAACGGATATAAATGCACTTGCTGCCAAGCCAGATTGAGGAACTCTGCCCAGAGATCCTCCCAAAGCTTCGATTCAATAAACTGCATGTTGAATCTCAAGTCTGATCTCCGAGTGGTGACTTTTCCCACAACACCTATCGACGCCATCTAGGCTCTTCATACTTTTATACAATTGAGTTAAATCTGCCCTTAGGTCCTATTTTCCAAAGAAAACAACTCTAGCTTATCTAAAGGAGCTAATTACATTAGCTGATGTAAGCCTGCTATTCAAAAAGGGAGTTAGAGAGAAAACAGGGAACTATAGACCGGTGAGTCGAACTCTAGTTGCTAGAGGCTATTATCAAGGATTTCATAACTCGGCATTTAGAAGGCAGTGGTATAATCAGACAAAGTCAGCATGGATTTACAAAAGGGAAATCCTGCTTGACGAATCTATTGAAATTCTTTGAGGATGTAACTAGTAGAGTTGACCAAGGAGAAGCAGTGGATGTGGTTTATTTGGACTTTCAGAAGGCTTTTGACAAGGTCTCACATAACAGACTACCATGTAAAGTTAAAGCACATGAGATTGTATGTAATGTCTTGAGATGGATAGAAAACTGGTTAGCAGCAAGGAAGCAAAGAGTAATAAATGGGTCTTTTTCCGATTGGCAGTCAGTGACTCGTGGGGTTCTGCAGGGATCTGTGCCAGGACCCCAACTGTTCACATATATTAATGATTTGGAAGAGGGAACTGAGTGTATTATCCCCAAATTTGCAGATGATACAAAGTTGGGTGGGAGAGTGAGCTGTGAGGAGGATCCAGAAGTGGGGATCAGGATATTGAATTTGATGACCAGCCATGATCAAAGTGAATGGTGGAGCAGGCTCGAAGGGCCGAATGGCCCATTCCTGTTTCTATGTTAATCTTCACTTGTAGCTAAAATTTCCTGTTCTTGGACTACATCAAATACTCTACCCTAGTTGACTCTCCTTGTTATTACCTGAACAAGTTGAATCATATTAGTCTGAAATGAGACCTATCTTTAACAAATCCACGCTGACTGCCCCTGGCTGATGAGTACCTCGAAATGACAATTTATTCGGTTTCTCAGAATTCTTTCACTTGCCCACCATTGAGGTTTGGCTGACTGGTCTGTAATTACTTGTACTATCCTGTGTCCCTTTTTATACAGCAGTATAACATTAGCAGTCCTCCAGTAATACCCCTGCAGCAAGAGAGGATTGGAATAAGATGGTCAGAACCACTGCTATTTCTTCCCTTGCTTTAGCAGTCAAAGCAAAAATTGAAAATTTTGACTGGTCCATTGGTGATGGTATTATTTGATGTCAAACAATTTTATATGTCTCTATGTGTATCATATCAGTTGTCAGGTACCTTTATATTTTTAAATTGTTATATGATGCAAAAAGGTTAAGTTAATTTTAGGTGAACTGAGCTAGATGGAATCTCAGCTTTATAACAACCGACAAAACTTAATACTTTTAAAGTAATTTTGATAGATGAAAATACGTGTCGGGGGATATGTAAATAAAAAGTCTTGTGTATGGTACACATTTCCTGTGCACAAATCTTTTAAGATTTTACCTCAACATTTATAATAACAGTTGGTTAAAAAAACACTGTAATTGGTTTCCTGTCAGGGTGTAGATGCAAGTTCCTGCCTTTTGTGGTGCAAATTGATGAGCAGAGGCATTCTACCAATTTTCACTCAATGTGAAGGTAACTTTGATTTTTAATCAATCTTATCTCATTTAAATTTTTTAAAAATTATTTTCTTTTATTATTCTCTCCCTTGCCACCGTCTGAAATTCTTCACAATTCCTATCCATGATGCAGCCTCAAGTCATGGGCCAATTTTTTTCCGCCTTATTCAGCTTTGCATTGCAACTCTCGTGTCAGACGTAGACCAGGTTCAAGTTCCGTTCCTGTCCTCTTCCTCATAGACACTGTACTGTTCCCTTCTAACACTTGCCTCAGCTTTCTGCACATAATCAGCTGGGCAGCAATATGCACATTTTAAAAACATAATATTTCATAAACTTAGATCAACTTTTTTGATGAAATAACTTTTGTATGTATATAGACAGAGACAATCATTTACAGAGCATTTTTTAACCAGTTGCCCATTATAAATGTTGATGTAAAATCCTGGAAGTGTGTACCATACCCAAACTTTTGAATTATATGTCTCCCCAACATGTTTTTCATGCATCAGAATTACATCCAAAGCATTTAGTTTTATTGCTTATTATAAATAATTTAGATTCCATCCAGTGCCATTGTTTTTCATGTTTATTACTGACCATAGAACCATTGAAAATTACAGCTCAGAAACAGGCCTTTTGGCCCTTCTTGTCTGTGCCGAACCATTTTTTGCCTAGTCCCACTGACCTGCACTTGGACCATATCCCTCCACACCCCTCTCATCCATGAAACCGTCCAAGTTTTTCTTAAATGTTAAAAGCATTTACCACTTTATCTGGCAGCTTATTCCACACTCCCACCACTCTCTGCGTGAAGAAGCCCCCCTAATATTCCCTTTAAACTTTTCTCCTTTCACCCTTAACCCATGCCCTCTGGCTTTTTTCTCCCCTCGCCTCAGTGGAACAAGCCTGCTTGCATTCACTCTATCTATACCCATCAAAATCTTATACACCTCTATCAAATCTCCCCTCATTCTTCTGGGCTCCAGGGAATAAAGTCCCAACCTATTCAATCTCTCTCTGTAACTCAGCTTCTCAAGTCCCGGCAACATCCTTGTGAACCTTCTCTGCATTCTTTTAACCTTATTTACATCCTTCCTGTAACTAGGTGACCAAAACTGTACACAATATTCGAAATTCGGCCTCACCAATGCCTTAGATAACCTGACCATAACACTCCAACCTTTATACTCGATACTCCGATTTATAAAGGCCAATGTACCAAAGGCACTCTTTACGACCCTATCCACCTGTGACGTCACTTTTAGGGAATTCTGTACCTGTATTCCCAGATCCCTCTGTTCAACTGCACTCTTCAGAGTCCTACCATTTACCCTGTACGTTCTACTTTGGTTTGTCCTTCCAAAGTGCAATATCTCACACTTGTCTGCATTAAATTGCATTTGCCATTTTTCAGCTCATTTTTCGAGATGGTCCAAATCCCTCTACAAGCTTTGAAAACCTTCCTCACTGTCCACTACACGTCCAATCTTTGTATCATCAGCAAATTTGCTGATCCAATTTACCACATTATCATCCAGATCATTGATATAGATGACAAACAACAATGGACCCAACACTGATCCCTGCGGCACACCACTAGTCACAGGCCTCCACTCAGAGAAGCAATCCTCCACAACCACTCTCTGGCTTCTTCCATTGAGTCAGTGTCTAATCCAATTTACTACCTCCCCATGTATACCCAGCGACTGAACCTTCCTAACTAACCTCCCATGAGGGACCTTGTCAAAGGCCTTGCTGAAATCTCGGTGGACAACATCCACTGCCTTCCCTTCATCCACTTTCCTGGTAACCTCCTCGAAAAACTCTTAATAGATTGGTCAAACATGACCTACCACACACAAAGCCATGTTTACTCTCCCTAATAAGTCCCTGTCTATCCAAATATTTGTAGATCCTATCCCTTATCACACCTTCCAATAACTTGCCCACCACCAACGTCAAACTTACTGTTCTATAATTTCCCGGATTTCTTTTGGAACTTTTTTGGAACAACGGAACAACATGAGCCACCCTCCAATCATCCAGCACCTCCCCCGTGAATACTGACATTTTAAATATGTCTGCCACGGCCCCTGCAAGTTAAACACTACCTTCCCTCAAGGTCCGTGGGAATATCCTATCCGGTCCTGGGGATTTATCCACTCTGATTTGCCTCAAGACAGCAAGCACCTCCTCCCCTTTAATCTGTAAAGGTTCCGTGACTTCCCTACCTGTTTGCCCTATTTCTGTAGACTCCATGCCCACTTCCTCAGTAACTACGGATGCAAAAAAACCATTTAGTATCTCCCCCATCTCTTTTGGTTCTATACACAGTCTACCATTCTGGTCTTCAAGAGGACCAATTAAAATTCTCCTGAACACATTTTACAAACTCTACCCCGTCTAAACCTTTAACAGTATGCAAGTCCCAATCTATATGTGGAAAATTAAAATCCCCTACTATCACAACTTTCTGTTTCTTGCAGTTGTCAGCTATCTCTCTGCTGATTTGCTCCTCCAGTTCTCGCTGACTATTGGGTGGTCTATAATACAACCCCATTAATGTGGTCATACCATTCCTGTTTCTCAGCTCCACCCATAGGGCCTCTGTAGACAAGCTCCCTAATCTATCCTGCCTGAGTACCGCTGTAACATTTTCCCAGACCGACAATGCCACCCCCCCCCCCCCCCCCCCCCGCCCCCACCTTTTGTCCCTCTGCCTCTATCCCGCCTGAAACATTGGAACCCTGGAACATTGAGCTGCCAGTTCTGCCCCTTCTGTAGCCAAGTTTTACTAATGGCTGTAATGTCATATTTCCATGTGTCTATCCACGCCTTTAGCTCATCTGCCTTCCCCACAATACTCCTGGCATTGAAATAGACATACCTCAAAAGGTTATTTCCACCACACTCAACCCTTCCATTTGTGATTTTGCTTGAACTAACCTGTCTTTTTACCCCTGCTCCACTATCTGCTCTGGTGCTCTGGTTCTCATCCCCCTGCAAATCTAGTTTAAACACTCCCCAATAACACTAGCAAACCTCCCTGCAAGTATATTGTGCATAATTTCAAAGTTTGTGCATGATAGAAAATTTGGAACTGTAGAAAACAGGAGGGCAGTACCAGACTTAAAGAGGGACATGCAAAACCAAAGAACAGTGCATGCTGGAAACCTGAAATACAAATACACGATGCTAGCCAAGTCAGGCAGCGTCTGTAGAGGAAGAAGCAGAGTTGGCATTTCAGAACTGTTATGTTTCATCAAGTCACTGACCTAAACTGTTAACTTCACAGATGCCTGACCGGCTGAGTCTAGCATTTTTGTTTTTATATTTCAGAGGAACACAGTCATTCTGATAAAATAGGCAGGAACATAGCAGATGAAAATTAGCAGAGGTATGAGACGATGCATTTTTGAATGAAGAATGAGAGGGCAGTATAAAAATAAATGGTATCAATTTAAATGGAATGCAGGAATATACAGACCTGGGCATTCACATACAAATTTCTGGGCAGGTGGCAGGACAGGTTGAGAAGGCTATTTTTTATTAACGATGTGGAGTCCTTATGGTATTTTCAACTCTCAAGGAATGACCAGGAGTTACTTGTAATGATGAATTTCTCCCCCAAGTGCTGCCTCTAGCAACCTGGGAGATCGGTGATTTAAATGTTCCACTGGAGCGGAAACTTTGCCATTGCTCTCAAAGAAGCCTGCAGCTTGATGTGGGACTCTGGAATAGTGGGGAACCTTAGAAATCAGGTGGAGTCTTGAGTGCGGGTAGTGACTAGGGAATGGGAGGAGAGGAAGACTGGGGAATTGGGGTGACAATGAAATCGGAGTATGGGGTGAGAGGGAGACTGCTATGGCAGATTCTGGCAGGGCTGGGAGAGGGGAGCGGAGCATCGAAATGAGTGAGCAAGCGGGGGAGCAAGTGGGGGAGGGGCTGAGACATGAGCGGGCTGGGCAAATGGAGCGAGTGAGCAGGTGGGCTGGGGGGACTTCGGCTTTGAAGCGAGAAAGTACCATGGATTTGACAGACTGTGGAGAGCAAGTAGGCCTGGGGAGGGCGAGGGCCCGGGGAGGGTGAAATCCTGGTGGGCCCGGGGGGTGGGGAGGGTGAGGTCCTGGAAGGCCCACGGAAGGTGAGGTCGTGGTGGGCTGGGAGGAGACAATGTCGTGGTGAGGATGTGGGAGAGAGAAACAAACAAAGTGTGTTTGTGTGTGGGAGCGAGAGTGAGATACTGACTGAGTGGCAGCACGGTGGCACAGTGGTTCACACTGCTGCCTCACAGCGCCAGGGACCGGGGTTCAATTCAAGTCTCAGGTCACTGTCTGTGCGGAGTTTGAACATTCTCCCCTTGTCTGCATGGCTTTCCTTCGGGTGCTCTGGTTTCCTCCCACAGTCTGAAAGACATGCTGGTTTGGTGCATTGACCATGCTAAATTCTCTCTGTGTACCCAAACAGGCGCCTGTGTGTGACAACCAGGGGATTTTCACAGTAACTTCATTGCAGTGTTAATGACGAATAAACTTAAACTTGATATGAAGGGTGAAGGCGAGAGACTGAGTGAGTGAGTGCGAGTGTGTGCGAGAGACTGAGTGATTGTGAGGCTGAGTGTGAGAGAGAGGGAGTACGAGTGTGAGTGATCGCGAGATACTAAGTGTGAGTGAGTGTGAAATACTGAGTGGGGCGAAGTTTCCTGTTCCGCCCACCATGAGAACCGGAGCGGACGAGAGGCTGACCATGGAAAAGTCCGTTGACCTCGGGCGCGATTTTCCAGTTTCGGGGCGAGCGCAGCCAGAAAATCCCCCCCAGTGAGCGAGCTAGTGAGTGAGTGTGGATGAGTGCGGGAGAGTGAGTGAGTGAGTGCGGGAGAGTGAGTGCGGGAGAGTGAGTGAGTGAGTGCGGGAGAGAGTGAGTGAACGAGTGAGTGAACGAGGGAGTGAGTGCGGGAGAGTGAGTGAGTGAGTGAGTGAGTGCGGGAGAGTGAGTGCGGGAGAGTGAGTGAGTGAGTCCGGGAGTGAGTGAGTGAGTGCGGGAGAGAGTGAGTGAGTGTGGGAGAGAGTGAGTGAGCGGGTGAGTGAGTGCAGGAGAGAGCGAGCGAGCGGGTGAGTAAGCGAGTGAGTGAGTGCGGGAGAGAGGGAGGGAGAGAGATATGACTTACTCTTTTTTAATTTAATTTATTGTTAGGACATTGCTGTACTTTTCCTCACCAATTCCTTTCCCTTAAAACCTCGACATGTTTTTGAAATTGAGTTTATTGCTGTGCCAGAGCTTTTCTGTGTGAAATTTGTTCCTGAACCCCCTGAGTGAGAAAAATATGCAAATCTCCCATCCCAGCCACACACCGCCGCCCCCCCCCTCCGACCCACCCCGGCCACCGCGCCCCCCCCCCCCCCCCCCCCGACCCACCCCGGCCACCCCACCCCCCTGCCCCCCCCCCCCCGACACACCCCGGCCACCCCACCCCACCCCCCCCCCCGACCCACCCCGGCCACCCCACCCCCAAACACCCGAGCTACACCCCCCCCATCCCAGCCACCCCCCCTCCCCCCCTCCCCCCTTCCAACCCCAGCCACTCCCACCCCGGCCAGCCCCCCCTCCACCCTGGCCACCCCCACCCATCACCATCACCACCCCAGCCACGCCCCCCACACCGGCCAATGCACCCCCCCCTGCCTGGCCACCCTGTACCCACCTCCACGCCGACCACTGCCCCCCCCCCCCGCCCTACCCCGGTCACCACCCCCGTCCCCACTCCCCCAGCCACCACCACCTCCCCACCCCTGACAAGAGAAAAGATTGGACAAGTCAGGTCTAACACGTTGCTAACCTTCATTATTAGATGGTATCACTGTCCTTGTTATAGCCATCTTTTTTCTGATTTTTGAGATGTGTCACAGACAAGGCTGGGATTTATTGCCATCCGTACCTACCCTGTGAAGGTGACAGTGGGCTTGCTTCTTTAATCATTCGTAGCAGTCAGATAAAACTAAATGACTTGCTCAGCCACTTCAGCAGCAGTTAAGCATGAACCACAGTGGCAGGGAACTGGTGTCACGGACTGAGCTGAATGGGTGAGAATAGGAAGTATGCTTTCCTCAAGAGCATAACTGAACCAGTTAGGTGTTTAAGACAATCTGCCAGTTTCATGGTCACTTCCACTTGTATCATTTTTTTTTATTTCTAGATTTTCTTAAAAATGGCCATTAAATTCTCAAAATGCCACAGTGAGATTTGAACTCACATTTGCCAGATTATTAATCTTCAGATGAAATCAAACAAGCTAGCCAGCTGTATCAAATTGCTACAGAGGTTCAAGGGAAAGGCCTAGCATCACTCTCAGGGCAATAAAGGCTGATCTTGTCAGAGATACTTATGTTCCAAAATGGTTAAAGACAAAACAGAGCAGATTAGATTTTTTCAACACCTCAGTTATCTCCATGATTAATTTCTTTCAGTGCAGCCAACAGCCTTTTCAAAGCATATTTAATATTGTGAGCATATGGAACATAAAATGGCCACATTTTTGCTTAATGGCTGTAATTCCAATAGCCAGATTAATCCTTCTGTTTGAAAGGTTGTAAGTAAGCCATTACACATTTTTAAAGAATGTAAATCCATTACCTCACTAGTTGTGCAATTTCTTACTTTTATTTCATTAACACAGGAGTACTTTCAAGTTCCAGTGTGCCTCAGATGGATTTTCCAATCTTGTGAATTTTACTTTGAAATTATACCTCTTTTGAGGCATCTAAAAGCAAATTAATAACTGTGTCATTCCTTAAACTTCATGTACCTGGACCCTGGTACTAAACAGGAAATCAATCATTCGGGAATAAGATAAAGAACTTATTCGCGTGGGCACAGTAGTTTCCAGAGGTCGCTTTGACAGTGCAATTTGCCCAGAATCGGCAAAAGCAGTATAAAATGGAATTTCAAATCAAGTTTCAATGATTTTTTTGTACTAGTTTATAAACATAGTGCTGGAATCCAACCTGGCCAACAAAACTGACCTACATAGAGAGCAAATTAACACCATGGTATGTTTCCACTAATTCTTTTTTAGCTTACTTGGTGGATATGGGCATTACTCACAAGACGAGAATTTGTTATCCATCCCTAATTGCCCTTAAATTGAGTGGCTCACTATGTCATTTCAGAAGGTAGTTAACCATATTGCTGTGGATGGAAGTTATGTAGGCCACATTAGGGAAGGATAGTAGATTTCCTTTCCTAAAGGACATTCGTGAACTAGATTTTTTTTCTTATTCATTCATGGGACATGCACATTGCTGGCTGGCAAGCATTTGTTGCCCAAATGCTAGGCAAATCGTAATTACCCTTGGGAAGGTAGTGGTGAGCTGCCTTCTTGAAACGCTGCAGTCCACTGGCTGTGAGGTGACCCACAACGCCATTAGGGAGGGAATTCCAGGATTTTGACCCAGCGACTGCGAAGGAACGGTGATATATTTCCAAGTCAAGATGGTGAGTGGCTTGGAGGGGAACTTGCAGGTGGTGATGTTCCCATGTATCTGCTGCCCTTGTCCTTCTAGGTGGAAGTGGTCGTGGGTTTGGAAGCTGCTGATCTTTGGTGAATTTCTGGAGTGCATCTTGTAGTTAGTACACTACGGTCAAATGTGGCCTTGATGTCAAGGGCTGTCACTCTCACTTCACCTCACCTCTGGAAATCAGCTCTTTTGTCTGTGTTTGAACCAAGGCTGTAATGAGGTCAGGAGCTGAGTGACCCTGGTGAAATTTAAACTGGGTACTGAGCAGGTTATTACTGAGCGAGGACTGCTTGATAGCACCGTTGATGACTCTTCCATCGCTTCACTGATGATTGAGAGCAGACTGATGGGGCGGTAATTGGCCAGGTTGGATTTGTCCTGCTTTTTGTGAAGTGGACAATATGGCACTTGGTGTGAGTTAGAGTAAGAGCAGAAGAGATTTGGATGATCATGTATCAGGGTTTCAAGAGTAGGCAGGCGTGTGGATGGGTGATTGTTATGCAGGTTGAAGTAAGCAGCCTTTATGCTTAAAAGGATGTGGCGTCAGAAGCTCAGCCCAGAGTCAAGTAAGATAGAAAGAATTGTATTAGCTTTATTGATTGCTGCTCTGTTTCATGTTGGACATGTTTAGCATCAAGTCTATTAAGACTCCTGGTTTTGTTGCAGTTTTAGCTTTGCTATTTAAACACTTTTCACTGAGTATGTGTAACATCTATTTTTCCTTCCTCAGCTTTGGTCAGAGTCCATCTAAAGAAAGGATATACTGGCCTTGGAGAGGACGCAGTGCAGTTTCACCCAATTCATATCAGGTTCAAAGGTTTACATTATGAAGACAGGGTTCATAAAATTGGGTTTTACTCCATTGAGTTTAAAATATTGAAGAGCGATGTAATTGAAGTGTTTAAAATGATAAAACAATTTGATAAAATAGATTTGCTCTTTCCTTTGGCAGGTGTATCCAGAATGTGAGGACAACTCTAAAATTAAAACTAAGCCATTCAGTCATGAGCTCAGGAGACAATTTTTAATACAAAGGGTATTGAATATCTGGAACTCCCGGCCCCATGAGGCTGTAGTTGCTGGCACAGTTGAAACTTCCAAGACCAAGATCCATAGATTTTTATTCAGCAAGGAAATTGGTGAATGGAGTTCAGGTACAAATCAGCCATGATCTAACTCTCGTCAACAATCCTTTGAGAAATTTCCCACTCCTCCAATGACTCCCCTTGTCAGACCCAATATAGACTGAGACCTAACTTAAATAATTCGACCATCCCTGGAACTTCCTTTTGAATCAACGTTAAACCAATTTCACGAGTACCATGCACACTTCTGCTGATTCTGTGCATTGACATGAGATTCAGGGTCACTAAATGATCTGAATTAAAATACCTATGAAGTATAAAAGCTCTTCATCAAGGCCTCATTTTTCTTACTTTTTGCTAATGCTCTTTTTTCTGTTTTTGGAGGAATCAGAACCTTCACATCAGCGCTAAAAATGGAGAAGCAGCAGATTCATCTGATATTTCTACATTGCCCTGCCATTCATGAGGTATTCTTCCTCGCTAAAATTAGGAGAATCCCAGAACTGGTTAAGGGATCACTTTTTACTCTAACTGGTTTCACCTTTTTTGATAAACTCTCAAAGGGACACGAGATTGTTGTGGCAGATGACTATGAGATCCTAAAGGAACATTTCTCATCAGTATTTACTGTTGAGAAAAGCATAGATGATAGGGAACTTGGGGAAATAAATAGTGATGTCTTGAGGAGTGTACATATTACAGAGAAGGAGGTACTGGAAGTCTTAAAGCACAACAAGGTAGATAAATCCCCGGGACCTGATGAAATGTATCCCAGGACATTGCGGGAGGCGAGGGAGGAAATTGCGGGTCCCCTTGCAGAGATATTTGAATCATCGATAGTCACAGGTGAGGTGCCTAAAGACTGGAGGGTGGCAAGTGTGGTAACTTTGTTTAAGAAGGCCTGCAGGGAAAAGCCTGGGAACTACAGGCTGGTGAGCCTCACATCTGTAGTAGGTCAAGTTGTTAGAAAGTATTTTGAGAGACAGGATCTACAGGCATTTAGAGAGGCAAGGACTGATTAGGGATAGTCAGCATGGCTTTGTGAGTGGAAAATCATGTCTCACAAATTTGATTGCGTTTTTTGAAGGGGTAACCAAGAAGGTAGATAAGGGTAGTGCAGTTGATGTTGTCTACATGGACTTTATCGAGGCCTTTGACAAGGGACCGCATCGTAGTTTGTTGCATAAGATTAAATCTCACGGGATCCAGGGTAAGGTAGCCAAATGGATACAAAATTGGCTTGATGATAGAAGCCAGAGGCTGGTTGCAGAGGGTTGTTTTTCCAACTGGAGGCCTGTGACCAATGGTGTGCCTCAGGGATTAGTGCTGTTATTTGTCATTTATATTAATGATTTGGATGAGAATAAAAGAGGCATGGTTAGTAAGTTTGCAGATGACACCAAGATTGGTGGCATAGTAGACAATGAAGAAGGTTATTGAGGATTGCAACGGGATCTTGATCAATTGTGCTAGTGGGCTGACGAATGGCAGATGGAGTTTAATTTAGATAAATGCGAGGTGATGCATTTTGTTAGATTGAACCAGGGCAGGACTTATTCAGTTAATGGTAGGGCGATGGGGAGAGTTACAGAACAAAGAGATCTAAGGGTACATGTTCATAGCTTCTTGAAAGTGGAGTCACAGGTGGACAGAGTGGTGAAGAAGGCATTCGGCATGCTTGGTTTCATTTGTCAGAACATTGAATACAGGAGTTGGGATGTCTTGTTGAAGTTGTACAAGACTCTGGCAAGGCCACACTTGGAATACTGTGTATAGTTCTGGTCACCCTATCATAGAAAGGACATGATTAAACTGGAAAGAATGCAGAAAAAATTTACTACCATGCTACCGGGACTTGATGGCTTGAGTTATAAGGAGAGGTTGGATAGACTGGGACTTTTTTCTCTGGAGTGTAGAAGGCTGAGGGGTGATCTTATAAAGGTCTATAAAATAATGAGGGGCATAGATCAACCCAAAGGAAGGGAAGTCTAAAATTAGAGGGCATAAGTTTAAGGTGAGAGAGAAGAGATACAAAAGGGTCCAAAGGGGCAATTTTTTTCACACACAGGATGGTGAGTGTCTGGAACAAGCTGCCAGAGGCAGTAGTAGAGGCGGGTACAATTTTGTCTTTTAGAAAGCATTTAGACAGTTACATGGGCAAGATGGGTACAGAGGAATATGGGCCAAATGCGGGCAATTAGGAATTAATTGGGAGTTGGCAATTAGGGGTTTAAAGAAAAGGGGCAGCATGGATAAGTTGGGCTGAAGGGCCTGTTTCCATGCTGTAACCATCTATTACTCTCTGGGCCCGATTTTACCATTGCATCGCGCCCATGTTTGGGTGCAAAAACTTGGTAAAGTCGGGCGTGAGGCAATTAGCACGATCCGCGCCTGCGTCTGCCCACTTTACCAAGGCCACTTTATCAAATGCATGCATTTGAATTAATGGGCTGCCCGGCCAACTTCACCAGCATTTCTCCCTTTACCATCACGTTCGCCCATCCAGATTCGGCACAAAACAGACATGCTTGGCAAAGGTCTGTTTCGGGTGCTCCAACTTCTGAAGAGGTAAGTTTAGAGCTTCCAGCGGCTCTCTAACTCAGATCGATTGTTGGGAGTGGTCGGGGGGAGGGGCAGGCGGAGGGAGACGATCCAGATCATTCTCTGGTTTGGGGGGGGTGGGGTGGGGGGGGGGGGCGGCGCGGTAGGAGGGAGACCAGAATCGCTGGCTCCTTAGTTTGGCTGATGTCAAAACAGAGCCAGCATTTTTGGGTGTTCAGGGGAGGTGAGTATTATCACGGTTACAGGAGGAAGTATTGTTGAAAGGGTCGGATGGGTGAACATTTTGGGGGCTACGGGAGACGGTGAATATTGTCAGGGAGGTGAGGGACGGTGAGCATTGTTGGGAGGGTGTTGGAGGTGTGAGCATTGTTGGCATGAGGGAGGGATGAGCATGGTTAAGGATGCAGGGGTGTGACCAGTGTCGTGTGCTAGTGGGGGGGGGGGGCGCTTTGTTGAAGATGCAATGTGGGTGAGGAACATTGTCAGGTTTGTGCAGGGACATTGTTGGGGGCTGCGCAGTGGGTGATTATTTACAAGGGGGTGGGGGGTTGCAGAGTGGTGAGCATTGTTGTGCGGTGCAGGGAGTGAGCATTATCAGGAGGGTTGGGGGGGAGTGAGCAATGCCAGGAATAATTGAGAGAGGTGAGCATTGTTGGGGGTGCAGGGTAGATGAATGTTGGGGAGTTAGAATAGAATAGAACAGTACAGCACAGAACAGGCCCTTCGGCCCACGATGTTGTGCCGAGCTTTGTCTGAAACCCAGATCAAGCTATTTCCTCCCTATCATCCCGAAGTACTCCATGTGCCTATCCAATAGCTTCTTAAATGTTCCTAAAGTTTCTGACTCCACTATCCCTGCAGGCAGTCCATTCCACACCCCAACCACTCGCTGAGTAAAAAACCTACCTCGGACATCCTTCCTATATCTCCCACCATGAACCCTATAGTTATGCCCCCTAGTTACCACTCCATTCACCCGAGGAAATAGTCTTTGAACGTTCACTCTATCTATCCCCCTCATCATCTTATAAACCTCTATCAAGTCTCCTCTCAACCTCCTCCGCTCCAAAGAGAAAAGCCCAAGTTCCCTCAACCTTTCCTCATAAGACCTACCCTCCAAACCAGGCAGCATCCTGGTAAATCTCCTTTGCACTCTTTCCAGTGTCTCCACATCCTTCTTGTAGTGAGGTGACCAGAACTGCACACAATATTCCAAATGTGGTCTCAGCAAGGTCCTGTACAGTTGCAGCATAACCCCACAGCTCTTAAACTCCAACCCCCTGTTAATGAACGCCAACACACTATAGGCCTTCTTCACGGCTCTATCCACTTGAGTGGCAACCTTCAGAGATCTATGGACATGAACCCCAAGATCTCTCTGTTCCTCCACATTCTTCAGAACCCTACCTTTGACCCTGTAATCCACATTTAAATTTGTCCTACCAAAATGAATCACCTCGCATTTGTCAGGGTTAAACTCCATTTGCCATTTTTTGAGTGTCACAACTGGTGTTGTGACCAGTATCAGAGATTATGGAGGGGAAACGGTGTTAGGGGAGGCTGAGCAGTGATGTGAGTGGTTGAGGAGGAAACCGAACAAAGACAAGAGATTTAAAATCTCTTCAGGTCAATGAACTTAAGGGATATGTATTCATAAAATCAGAAGAATTAGGAGAAGTTGTAGACTATTCTGCCAATCAAACTCAGCCATTTGATAAGATCTTGGCTCATCTGACTGGCTTTACCTTCACTTTCCTGCCTGCTCCCATAACCTTTGACTCCCTTGTTAATCAGAAATCTGTCTTACTCAGCCTTGAATATATTCAATGAACCAGTCTCCACTGTTCTCTATGGAAGAACATTCCAAGGAGAGTTCCTCTCAGGATCTACTCTCAGCACCTCCCTTGTGAAGCCCCTTCAGAACCTCACATGTTTCAATATAATCACCTCACATTCCTCCAAACTGCACAAAGTATAGGCCCAACCTGCTGAACCTTTCCTCATTAGACATGATAAAGGGCATCAGTGCAATTAGGTTTTGCCACAAGGCCTCCCCAGATTGCTCGGTGATGATTCAAGCTGGAGCTGGGACAGGAATATCCAAAGGCTTGAGCACTGGATAAGCAGTGAGAAAGCACTGCTCAGTAGCTGATTGGAAACCTGGGCCAATACTTCAGATAGGGTCTGGTCAAGTTTAAGGAGAACTTTCTCCCTGTGGAATTGGGTTGATAACTCTAATTTATCCTGTTGAGCTGAACATGTGACATCTGCCAGCAGTGTGAACATTGTGAGGGAACCCAGAGTTATAAGATTAAAAAGCGTGATTTCCCCTGTGAAGTCGGGATAAAAATTAAAAGCTGGATTCATCTGCTGCACAAAGGTTCAGAGGTTTATAAGCATTCCTTGGCATAATTGTGTGCTCAAGGACACTAACATCATGGGGCATACGATATGATATATCCTTCTTCATCAGGCAGTTTGTGAATAACAGGAACTGGCATCTACATCACCACAGCAATGCATTGATAAATTGTAAGATACCATAGTCTAACAATGATGTGGAGATGCCGGCATTGGACTGCTGAAGGAAGCTCATCCCTCTGAATTACTCCTGGCATTGTTCACTCCCCCAACCCTCCTGATGATGCTCATTCCCTGCACCACATAACAATGATCATCACTCTGCAACCTCCCCCCGCCCCCCATCTTGTAAATGTTCACCCACTGCTCAGCCCCCACCTGCTGAAGGAGCAGCGCTCTGAAAGCTCGTGATTCCAGATAAACCTGTTGGACTTTAACTTGGTGTTGTGGGACTTCTTACTATAATCTAACAATGGATAACATTAAGGATGACCTTAAATCACTTGTCAATGAATTCTGGAAGCAGAGTGAAACAAGAAAGTGTTCACCTCACAGTATCATGTTTACTCGAAGAATGTTGACGAAAACAAAAGATGTTGGGGACAATTTTCTGCGCATGCGCTGATCTGTCAGTGGGGAGATTGAGCACGCAAACTGCACACCCTCGCCCCGCGCCCCCGCCCTCCCCCCACCCCGCCAAATTGCCGGCCTCCCGATCGCCAGCTTCCCCGACCAAACCCCATGATCGTCGGCCTCCATGACTTCTCCAATGGCTGGCTTACCCAACCGACACCCCCCATGACCAGCCCCAATTGCCCTCCTCCTGCTTAACCCCACCGATCCCTAATGTAGAGTGCGCAGCAGGGTCCCCCACCACTACCAATCAGCCTCGTCCTCAGAAGGCCCCACTCCCTTGGCACTGCTGGGTGTCCGGTGAGCAATGCCAGGGTTCCCAGTGGAACCCCACCCCTTGACCTCCCGGAGTGCGTGGGGGGAGCCTCAATGGTCTCTGTCCCCACCAACGGAGTGATCATGCCTGGTCCTTGTTGATGGAAACCAGCTTCAGTCCCTGCTGGTGGGAACCTCAGCTGGCTGGGGGGTGGGTGGAGAGGGAGCATGAACGAGCCTCAATGGTATCATCCAGGCTCACTCATGATATGGAAATTGGAATTTCCACATGGTAATCAGCCTCACACTAATTTCCCGCGTGAGGCTGATGACGTTCTAAAAAAAGGGCCATTTCTCAGCCTGCTGGCTACTTCAGTGCAGCAGGCCAGGAAAATTGCACCTGTTGCCCAGCATGTGTGCTTTTTGCTGGTTCAGCTTCTTTATGGGTTTTTAGATTCACTCCAGCAGCTTTCATGGTAAAAGTATAACTACTGTAGTGTGACAGTGATAGTTCTCCCCTTAATTGGGATCGTGCCATCTTACTGTCCTCTGTACATTACTACTCAGGGATTTAAAATATATAGTCTCCAAATATTGATAGGTATCTTAAATATCTATCTGGAACATTATTCAAATTGACAAGGTACTTGCTCCCTGTGTGGATGAAGAAAAGGACTGTAGGGAGGATAAGCTAACTGACCACTGCACTGTGGCACAGGCAGCCATTCAAGAGGGGGGTGTAAAAAGAAAAGTGGTAGTGGGAGGCGATTCTGTAATTAGGGAGACAGATAGCATCCTTTGTAAGCAGGATAAAGAGTCCCGCATGGTATGTTGCCGACCTGGTGCCAGGGTAAGGGACATATCTTACCGGTTTGAAAGGATATTGAAGTGGGAGGGGGAGGGGGTGGATGGATCCAGTTACTGTGGTCCATGTAGTGACAAACATGGGCAGGAATAGGCAGGAGGACCAGTTTGGGGAATATCAGGAACTAGAAACCAAATTAAAGAACAGGTCCTCAAGGGTTATAATCTCTGGATTATTACCCGAGCCACATGCGAATTGGCAAAGAGAGAAGAAGATTAGGGAGGTAAACACGTGGCTAAAGGAGTGGTGTGGGGAAGAGGGGTTCCATTTTGTAGGGAACTGGCATCAGTCTTGCAACAAGAGAGAACTGTACTGATGGGATGGGCTCCAACTAAACTGATCTGGGACCAGGACCCTAGCGGAAAGGCTAAATAGGGAAGTCACAAGGGCTTTAAACTAGTAAAGGGGGGAGCGTGAGGGGCAGGGGCAGAGCTCAGTAGAAGTTAGTAAAGTTTCCAGAACTAGTCATAGAGTAGAGAGTATGGAAATTGGCAGGAATAAAACTTCAGGCACAACAGATAAAGGGACAACTATGGGAAGAAGGGCAGTCAACACAGCACTGAGGGTGCTGTACCTAAATGCGCGCAGTATATGGAGCAAGGTAAATGAGCTGGAAGCACACATTGTAATTGAAGGGTACGATGTTGTGGGCATCACAGAGACGTGGCTGCAAGGGGATCAGAGGCGGGATCTGAATATCCAAGAATATGTGTCCTATCAAAAGGACAGGCAGATGGGTCGAAGAGGCGGTGTTGCCTTGTTGGTAAGAAACAAAATTAATCATTAGTAAAAAGTTGGGGAAGGGATGGGTAGGATCTGTGTGGGTAGAGCTGAGGAATCGCAAAGGGAAAAAGACCTTGATTGGAGTTATGTACTAGCAGTACTCAGGAATCTTGTTGGACCGAAAATAAATCAGGATATAGAAAAGGCAATATTACAGTAATCTGGGGGGATTTCAACATGCAAGATGGACTGGGAAAATCAAGTTGGTAGCAGACCCCAAGATAAAGAATTTGTGGAATGTCTATGGGATGTTTTTTTGGAGCAGCTTGTGCTGGAACCTACTGGGGAACAGGCATTTCTGGATTTGGTGATGTGTAATGAGGCAGACTTGATCAGGGAACTTAAGGTGAAGGAACCCCAAGGGGGCAGTGACTACATATTCTAGAATTCACCTTGCAGTTTGAGAGGGAGGCATTAGAATCAGATATGACGGTGCTACAATTGAGTAAAAAAAAAACTACAAGGCCATGAGGGAGTTGCTGGCCAGATTTGATTGAAAAGGGAGCCTGGCAAGAAAGACTGGAACAACAGTGGCAGGAACTTTTGGGGATAATTCAGAAGGCACACGTAAATTCATTCCAAGGAAGAGGAAGCATATTAAGGGGAGGACGAGGCAACCATGGCTGACAAGGGAAGTCAGAGATAGCATAAAAGCAAAGGAAAGAGCATACCGTAAGGTGAAGAATTGTGGGAAGCCAGAAGATTGGGAACCCTTTAAAAGCAAGCAGAGGACAATGAAAAAAAGAATGGAGAAGATGAAATATGAGGGTAAGCTAGCTCGTAATATAAAAGAAAATTGCAAGAGTTTTTTTAGATATATAAAAGAGGGGCAAGAATGGACATTGGACCACTGGAAAATGAGGCTGGAGAAGTAGTAATGGGGGACAAAGAAATGACAGAGTAACTTTGTATCAGTCTTCACGGTGGAAGACATCAGTAACATGCCAGAACTTCGAGACAGTCAGGGGGCAGAGGTTAAAGTTGAAATCAAAATTCCCAATTGAAGTCTCCAGAGTGTCTTTGTAGTGCTTTCTTTAACTACCATGAGAGTGCACCTCAGAATCAATTTCCCCATAGAAGATTTGCTTTGTACTCTGGCTAGATGACCAGCTCAACTCAGTTGAGACTGTCTCAATATGATGATGTTGGATGTTTGGCATGCCAGCTCAAGGTGAGCACTTCAGTGCCTGGTATTTCGTTCTGCCATCTGATTTTCAGATATTTCCAAAGTCAGCTTGAGTGAAAGTGAATGGTTGAGTTTCTCGGCATGGCACTGGTCGGCAGTGTAAGTCTTGCATGAATAGAGCAGACTGGGTGACAATTGCTCTATAGGCCTTCAGTTTGGTCGGCAGACATACAAAGTCCACTGAAGGCTACACATGCTTTGGTAATCCTTGCATGCGTCTTGTTGTCAGCATAGTCAACTCAGGGGAGAGCATGCTGCCGAGAACAATGAACCTATCCACTGCTGACAGATTCTGGTCATGGACTGAATCCTTACGGTTGAGATACCTGGCGAGTGCATTACTTCAGTTTTCTTTGTTCTGATCATATGGATTGTCATATGCATTGGAGAATAAGCTTTGCTGCTTGACAGGAGTTTGATTGCATTCAACGTTTCTAACAGCGTGGGAGGTTCATCAGATGAACGGTTGATTGTTTCTTCATTGCTGAATGGAGGTTGATCGAGGATGTGGTTAAAGTGCTCTGCCCATCTTTCCAAAATTTGGGCTTTTTCCTGTGAGCAGTGTTGACCCATCGGCCCCGTGGCTTCGTGAGGAATCAGTAGAGTGGGGTCGGGAGACAGATTTCAAAGCATTGTAGAATCTCTTCCAGTCTTTGTGGTCTGCATTTGACTGAAGTTCGTCTGTCTTTTGATTCAACCAAGTGTCTTGCATCCCTCTGAACTTACTTTGAACCGTCCTGTGGGTGTTTCAGTCGGCATCAGGCTCAGATAGTGATGCCTTGTCATTCAGATAAATGCTGTCGAGCTGATGTTTCCTCTACATTTCCTCATTGGTTCAATGAAAACAATCTTGATGCTTATAAGAGGAAGGGTAAAGGGCTACTTGAACAGTGGAGTATACAATATCCTTGAAGATCGCTCAGTCATCCTGAATGCAATGAGTCCATTTTCACTGCACATTCGTGACTCTTGAGTTTCTCAGAGAGATTTCTTCATGACTACTTGTTTGAGCCTCGAGAAATTGTGAAACATCTGGACCTTCATGCCCTGGGGGTGCCCAAGGAGATAAATCTTGAGGTTTAACATTGATAAGATAAGATAGTGGTCAGTCCAGGAGTCAGCACTACATATAACATGCAAATCCAGCCTGTTCCTCTGCCTGGTAAAGACATAGTCCACGAGATGTCAATGCATAGCAAGGTGGTGCATTCAAGATGCTTTGTTGTGAATCAGTCAAAATGTTTCCTCACGAAACAACTTAATTCCTGCCAGGATCAACATTCAGTAACCCAAGGATGCCTGAACAGTCATTGATTTAATTTGCAAAGTTAATTCATGCCCTTTAGGGAATATTACCCACTGTTCTGACCTGATCTGGCCTATTTCTCAGAATCCCTACAATGCAGAAGGAGGCCATTCAGCCCATCAAGCCCACACCTACTCTCCGACAGAGCATCCTGCCCAGGCCCTATCCCCGGAACTCCATGTGTTTACCCTGCTAATCCCATTAACCTGCACATTTTGGGAGATTAAGGAACAATTTAGCATTGCCAATCCACCTAACTTGCACATCTTTGGACTGTGGAGGAACTGGAGCATCCGAGGAAACTCACGCAGACACAGGGAGAATGTGCAAACTCCAGATAGACATTCACCAAAGGCTGGAATTGAATCCGGGTCTTTGGCACTGTGAGGCAGCAGTGCGAACCACTATGCCACCATGCCACCCAATGCATATTTGATGCAAGTCCCACATTTATGTGGCTGACTCTTAACTGCCCTCAGTGGCCTAGTAAGCCATTCAAGACAACTAAGGATGGGCAGTAAATGCTAGCCTTCTCAGTAATGCCCATAATCTGAGATTTAGTTTTTGTTTTAAATTGTCTTTTTTTTCTGTTCTAAATCCTCCTAATGATATTAACTCTGTACAAGTGGGTTATTTTTGAATGGATTAAAATCAGGTTCAGTAAGTCAGCCTACAAAACTTTGAAAGCTTGTGCTACTCTATACATTTCTCTTTTTTTAATTCATTCATGGGATATGGGTGTTGCTGGCTAAGCCAGAATTTGTTGTCTAATTGCCCTTGAATGGAGTAGCCATTTCAGAGGGCAATTCAGAGTCAACCACATTGCCTTGACCTGGAGTCACATGCAGGCCAAACCAGGCAAGGATGGCAGATTTTCTTCCCTGAAGGATATTAGTGAACCAGATGGGTTTTTATCACAATTGATGAGATTTCATCCTTAGACTTTTACTTCCAGATTTCTATTGAGTTTGAATTTCACTATCTGTCATGGTGGGAATCAAACTCCGGTCCTCAGAGCATTACCCTGGGTCTCTGGATTACTAGTCTTCTACAATACCACCATGCCAATGCTACTGTTGCTGTAGTGATTACCTTGAATGCAACAACTTAACCAACATGAGTCTGGTTTGTTTCTTGTGAGGATCTTCAATCTACAGCATGCATCAGCACTTCATCTTGTGGTCCAAAAGAACAAATGGTTGTTCCTCGTGAAACTTGAATCACAGTTTAAATAAATCTGGATCACATCCAGGCAGCAGCCAAACCCCCCAGTCGCTGTAAATGGTTTTGATGTGGCTTTTAAAATAGGTGGATCAATAGATGCTGCTGACCAATTGTATTTCATTGAAAGTCATGTCACATCTGAAGGCTTCTGTAAATTATTTCAAGATTTCTCGGAATACTTGTGCCCTGAAGGACTAGAGGTTCTCAGTGCAATGAAGGACTGGCTGCAAGGGGTATGATATAGCAGGAAAATGCTTTCAAGATGAATGTCAGCTAGTGACAGTCATTCAACATCCAATAGATTCATTAAAGTTATTCCAAATTTTATGGAATGCTTGTGCCCGACAGGATTTTTTCTACGGACAGAAAAATTAATCTCTTCCTCCACAAATTGTTAAGTTTAACCTTTGCTGTGCGTTTTCTTCACTACAGTAACAATACAATGTCGGTGATTTGGACTCAGGTTTTAAATTGATCGAAAGCATCCGAGTCTGGAAATTAGAATATTGATTGCGAATAAGCATTTTAAAAGCAATAAGTGAAAATGCCAATCTGAGGCTGATTTATTGGCTCTTTAAATATTGGTGCTTAATTGTTGTTTACTGAAAGGGCTCTGATGTGTGCCACCATTAGGTTTATAAGGCGAAACCTCAGGAATGCTAATTTTCAATGACCTTCTGCAAACGACAAAGAGAAAACAAACACGCAGCTGAAACACAAGGACCTCAACTTGACAAGGTCAAGGTCACCGTAGCTCTATAAAGAGCTTATATATTGATACTGGAAGGAAACAACTCAGTGCACCAGTAGGATTGGCCCATTGCTTTGTAATCAAAGTTCAATAGCCAAATGGCTTTCACAATGGTCCTGTTTTAGTTTTTGTTCAATTTATTAATACACAGGGTAATAGAATTTTGGCTATGGGAGAAGTAGTGACATTGCGGTAATGTCACTAGATAATAATCCAGAGGCCGAGGCTATTATTTTGGGACACTGTTCAAATCCTGCCAGGGCAGCTGGTGGAATTTAAATTCAATGAATAAAAATTAAAGCCATTCTCAGAAATGATGAGTCTGAAACTGTAGTCAATTGTTGTAAGAACCCATCTCATTCATGAATGCCCTTCAGGGAAAGAAATCTGCTACATGTAACTCCAGACACAGAACAATGTGGTTGATTCTTAAATGCTCTCTGAAATGGCCTGGCAAGTTACTCAGCTCTACCAAACCATTACAAAGTGAAGAAGAATTGAAAACGGTCAGACTATCCAGTATCGACCTAGACACCGAAATGACAATGGCACACCTACACCTGTCAATTATTGGTGAGGACCCTACACCTGTCAATGCTGCAAGGTCCTCACCACTAACATCTGGGAACTTGTGCCAAAATTGGAAGAACTATCCCACAGAATAGTCAGTAAACAGCCTGACATAGTCATACTCACCAAATCATCTCAACGCAAATGTCCCTGACTCCTCCATTGCCATCTCTGGGTATATGCTGTCCCACCAACAGGACAGACCCATCAGAGGTGGCAGCATAGTTGTATACAGTCAAGAGGGAGTTACCCCAGGAGTCCGCAACATCAACTCCAGACCTCAAGAAGTTTCATGGCATCAGAATCAACATGGGCAAGGAAACCTCCGATCACTTACCACACCACCATTCCATGCTCACTCCTCAAGTGATGAATCAATACTTCTCCACGTTGAGTACCAGTTGAAAGAAGCACTGAGGGTGGCAAAGGCATATAATGTATTCTGGATAGGGGCCACAATATCCATCACCAACAGTGGATTGGTAGCACTACTACTCACTGAGTTGGCTAAGCCCTCAAGGATATAACTGCGAGACAGGTTAGAAGATGTGGGACCAACAAGAGAGAAAAACCTACTTGACTTCATCCTCACCAACCCACCTGTCACAGACGATAGTAGTGACCATTGCACAGTCCTTGTGGAGACGAGGTCCCATCTTCACATTGATACCATCCATTGCTTTTTGTGGCAGTGCCGCGAGGCTGAATGGGATAGATTTTGAACATATCTAATTACATATCCACTTGGTACTGTGCATCATTGTCAGCAGCAGAATTGTATTCAACCACAATCTGTAACCTTATCGTCTGGCATAACCCCCACTCCACCATTACAACCAAGCTGGGGATGAACTCCGGTTCTCTTAGTGCAGGGGTGCATGTCAGGAGAGGCATCAGGAATACCTGAAAATGAACTTCTAACCTGATGAAGCTGCAACACAAGACTACTAGCGTGCCAAACAGTGGACGCAATATACAATAGACAAGCCTAAGTATTTCATAACCAACAGATCAGATCGAAGATCTGCAGTCCAGCCACCAGTCATGAATGGATAGTTGATTGGATAGGTAACTGGCTATCTAACAGAAGACAGAGGGTGGTGGTGGATGGAAAATTTTCGGACTGGAAACCGGTTACCAGTGGAGTGCCACAGGGATCAGTGCTTGGTCCTCTGCTATTTGTAATTTTTATAAATGACTTGGAGGAGGGGGCTGAAGGGTGGATCAGTAAATTTGCTGATGACACCAAGATTGGTGGCGTAGTAGATGAGGTGGAGGGCTGTTGTAGGCTGCAAATAGACATAGATAGGATGCAGAGCTGGGCTGAAAAATGGCAAATGGAGTTTAACCCTGACAAATGCGAGGTGATTCATTTTGGTAGGACAAATTTAAATGTGGATTACAGGGTCAAAGGTAGGGTTCTGAAGAATGTGGAGGAACAGAGAGATCTTGGGGTTCATATCCATAGATCTCTGAAGGTTGCCACTCAAGTGGATAGAGCCGTGAAGAAGGCCTATAGTGTGTTGGCGTTCATTAACAGGGGGTTGGAGTTTAAGAGTCGTGGGGTTATGCTGCAACTGTACAGGACCTTGCTGAGACCACATTTGGAATATTGTGTGCAGTTCTGGTCACCTCACTACAAGAAGGATGTGGAGACACTGGAAAGAGTGCAAAGGAGATTTACCAGGATGCTGCCTGGTTTGGAGGGTAGGTCTTATGAGGAAAGGTTGAGGGAACTTGGGCTTTTCTCTTTGGAGCGGAGGAGGTTGAGAGGAGACTTGATAGAGGTTTATAAGATGATGAGGGGGATAGATAGAGTGAACGTTCAAAGACTATTTCCTCGGGTGAATGGAGCGGTAACTAGGGGGCATAACTATAGGGTTCATGGTGGGAGATATAGGAAGGATGTCCGAGGTAGGTTTTTTACTCAGCGAGTGGTTGGGGTGTGGAATGGACTGCCTGCAGGTATAGTGGAGTCAGAAACTTTAGGAACATTTAAGAAGCTATTGGACAGGCACATGGAGTACTTCGGGATGATAGGGAGGAAATAGCTTGATCTGGGTTTCAGACAAAGCTCGGCACAACATCGTGGGCCGAAGGGCCTGTTCTCTGCTGTACTGTTCTATGTTCTATGAATGGTGGTGGACAATTTTAAACAAATATTTAATATCCTTACCCTAAAGGATGCGGGATTGCATTTACAATACAATCTTTGTAAAGCTGCATTTACAACCATCTTTGGCCTAAAGTGCGGAGAAGATTCCAATTTTGGCCTCCTCCAGAGATGTCCAGTATCTCACATGCCAGTCTTCAGCCAATTCAGTTCACGCCACCTGATATAAGTAGTAACTAAAGATATTGCAAAGGCTCTGGGCCTTGACAACATTCCAGCAGCAGTGCTAAAGAGATGATCTCCAAAACAATCTTTGTCACTAGCCAAGATGCTCCAGTACAGCTACAACACTGGCATCTGCCGGAACAGGTGGAAAATTGTCCATGTATGTCTTGTTCACAAAAAGCATGACAAATTCAATCCTACCAATTACCTCCCCATCAGGTCTAACCTTGAGTGTCAGTGAAGTGATGGAAGGAGTCATTTGAAGAGCTATTAAATAGCACTGACACAGCCAGTACATGCTCACTGATGTTCTGCTAGGACTACTCATCTCCTGACCTCATTACAGTTTTGATCCAAGAACACGGACAGAAAAGCTGAACTCAAGAAGTGAGATGACAGTGAATGTCTTTGACATCAAGTCAGTATTTGACCGAGTGTGGTATCAAGGAGCCTGAGCAAAACTAAAGTGAATGGGATTCATGGAGAAAATTCTCCACTGGTTGGAGTCATACTTGGCACAAAGGAAGATGGTTGTATTACGAGAGGTCAATCATCTCATTTCCAGGACATCTCTGCAGAAGTTCCTCAGGGTAATGTCCTAGGCCCAACCATCTTCAGCTGCTTCATCAATGACCTTCCCTCCATCATTAAGTCAGGATATTCGCTGATGATTGCACAATGATCAGCACCATTTGCAACTCCTCAGATACTAAAGTGGTCTTTGTCCAAAAGCAGCAAGACCTGGACAATGTTGATGCTTGGGCTGATATGTGACATGTATCATTCGCACTACTGACCACCTTCAAGTTCTCCTCCAAGCCACATAACATCCTGTCTTGGAACTATATCACCGTTCCTTCACTGTCACTGGGTCAAAGTCCTGGAATACCCTATGTACAGCACTGTGGGTTTACCTACACCACTTGGCAGTTCAAGAAGGCAGTTCACCACCACCTTAAGAGGAAGTAGGGGTGTGCAATAAATATTGATCTAGCCAGTGATGCCCACATCCTATAAAATAATTTTTTAAAAATCTTCCCAAAAGGTTATGGATTCTCGGACAACGAGAATTTAAGGGTGACAGAGATACATGTTTGTTAGGGTTATGGCGTTAAGGTGGGTAAATGTAATTGAGGGACAAATCAGACATAGAATCAGAGATGAGTTACAGCTGAGAAGGAGACTATTGGCTTGTCATGTCCACGCCAGCTCTCAGTAAGAACTCATCTAATCTCACTCTGCCTTTTCCCCATAGCCTTGCAAATTATTTTCTCTTAAAAATGATCCAATTCTTTCTTTGAAAGCCATGATTGAATTTGCCACCATCACATTCTCAGCAGTGCATGGCAGATCCTAATCACTTATTGAGTGATTACAGTTTTTCCTCATATTACCATTGCTTATTTTGCAAATCACTTAAATCTTTGCCCTTTGGTCCTTCATCTTTCCACCAATGGGAACAGTACCCTACCTACTCTGTCCAGACACTCCATGATTTTCAACACCATTATCAAGTCACTCCTCCCCCTTCCCTCCAAAAGGACCCTCCGGGTTTGTCAATTTATCCATGTAACTGAAGTTTCTCAGCCCATTCTTGTAAATGTTTTCTGCACGCTCTTCAATACCTTCCCATCCTTCCTTAAGTGCAGTGTCCAGATTTGGACGCAATGTCCCAGTTCAGGATAAACCCTTATCTTAAAGATAAAAGCAAAATACTGCAGATGTTGGAATCTGAAACAAAAACAGAAAATGCTGTAAAATCTCAACAGGTCTGACAGCATCTGTGAGGAGAGAACAGAGCCAACATTTGGAGTCTGGATGACCCTTTGTCAGAGTGAGTATCTTATAAAGGTTCTATAATTTCCTTGCTTTTGTACTCAATGGGTGGAATTTTACCATCTCGCCCACCACAGGAATTAAAACAGGTGGGACATGGACCATACAAAGGTCCATTGACCTCAGGTGGGATTTTCCAACCTTGGAGAGAGTCTGCAGATAATGCATTGGATTTATCAACTTTAGAGACATTAGCTTTATCAGCGGCAGAAAATGTCTCTCTAAAACCCAGGATCTCAAATGCCTAATTAACTGTTTTCTTAACTCTCCGTACCATCTTCAACAATTTGTGCACACATATCCCCAGGTATCTCTGCTCCTGCACCTCCTTTAAAATGGTAACCTTTATTTTATATTGCCTTTCTTCTTGCTTGCTATTATGAAGTTTGAAATTGTGCCCTGCACACCCAAATCTATTGCCAGAATTTTACCACCTCGCCTGCCCGAGGCTCATAAGATCCTGCTTGAGGCCAATAGAGAATGCTGTTCCTGTATGTCGATAAAATTCCGGCACGTCATTATTATAGATCAAGAAGCGCAGCAATCCAATGGTAAACCTTTGGATACCTCCTCCTGTCTGAAAAAAAATTGTTTCTCGTCTCTCAGAGAAATTCGTTTGCTGTGGTCCTTTTTATTCCATGGGCTTCTCCTTTTTAGGCAGTCCCTTAGGTTCGAGGATGATCTGCTTTGACGCTGGCTTGATAAATTCTAAGATGGCTGATAAATTCAGTGCATTATCTGCAGCCTCTACTGCATATGGGGCAGCTGGTGCTTGAAAGGTTGGGCAGATGGCTTGTTTGGAAGTTTGTATACTCCCTCCAATGCCTCAACTTTGCTCCTGCAGGTTTCCAATTAAGTAGCTCAATGTGTTTGGTGCATTCCCAAATGAGCCTTTGCCATTTTGGTCACTCACAAACTAAAGTTTCCCATGAGTCTGTGGGGCTTAAGTTCATCACTGATGCATCGATGACCTCTCCAAAGAATTTCTGCCATCCTCCTGGGAGTCTGTTGCTATGAATGAGTTGAGCAATTGCTCCGGAGTCTGGTCTCAGATATACAAGCGACATTTCTGGCCCAGTGCAGCTGAATTTGAGTGATTCGCAGCTCAAGCTAAACTTTGCTGAGAAACCTGTCATGTGGTGCTTTATAAAATGCCTTTTGAAAATCCCGGTACACCACATTATCCTCATTAACCATCCACGTTGCTTCAAAAAACTCAAATCAAATTCGTTAACCATGATTTTCCCTAAAGAAATCAGTGCTGGTTTTCTTTCATTAATCCACATTTAATTCTGTCCCAGATTATCATTTTTAGAAGTTTTCCCACCACTGAGGTTAAACTGCCTGGATGCATACGGTTTTGAGCCATTCCAGATGATCAGCCAGTATTGTAGCGCCAAGTCTGGTGTCAAGTTTGAAGTGGAGATGCCGGCGTTGGAGTGTCAAGTTTGAAGTCAGTTTTAAAGCCTTTAACTTCCATAGTGACTGACCCAAAAGTCTTGTTTGTGATCCCTTAGGAAATCTATATTCTCATTTCTTGCTTTATTCACAATTTCTTGAATTGTCAGCATTTCATAGACATTCTCTTGCCTTCTTCCTTCAATTCTTTTTTAGATTTACAGAACTGCATCAAGTGTCTTGTCTTTCCACATTGGAAATACTCTGTACCCCCTACTAGGCAATCTTGCTGCAGCATAAGCACCTCAAGATGGCTTTTGTAGCGTTTCCAGCCCTTTTGCTCATTTTGGCAAGTTTTAGTGTGGGTGTGGATGCCACTTTTGGGCCTAACCACCAGAGTTCTCCAAAGCCTTGGTATTTTGACAGATTATTGCCCGAATGTGCTCCCTAACTTTGACCTGTCACGTATATAGAACCACTTTGGGTTGAGGAATGCAATGAATGCTTTTAGAACATTTTCAAAGTCTGAAAAGAGCTCCTCTCTGCCCTGTGTCAGGAGGACATCAGAAATAGGCGAACTAACCTGGCATGCAAACCCAACACTTCTCAATAGTGTTGGAAGTGTTCATTCCACAACTCCCAACGTTGGCTCCTCTGTGGACCTTGAAGATTTTTGAACGGCTGCGGAAAGGTCAGTGACTGCTCGACTGGCAGTAGGATTGCTACTGATTATCAGTTTGCTCTCATCAAGGGAAGTATTCTTATTCTTCCTTTCAAATCTTTTTTCCACCTTTTTCCTTCGGGAAAAAGATACAAAAGTCTGAGGTCACGTACCAACCGACTCAGAGGTAGAGGTAAAGACTCAAGAACAGCTTCTTCCCTGTTGTGCTGTCAGGCGTTTGAATGAACCTTGCATTAAGTTGATCTTTCTTTACACCCCAGCTATGACTATAAGACTATATTCTGCACTCTCTCGTTTCCTTCTCTATGAACGGTATGCTTTGTCTGCATAGGCGCAAGAAACAATACCTTTCCCTGTAAATACATGTGACAGTAATAAATCAAAAATCAAATCAAAGAATTTCTCTTCCAATTTCTCCTTGTAGATGTGTTACCAATGGCACCAAATCAGTGTTAGATTGATGTCTCTACCTCTGCTACCATGTTTTGTGGCTTACTTCATGGCCTAATTTATACTGGGAGGGGTTCCCTCCATGCATGGGGCCTTATGTTTGACTCGGGTAGATTTCTTCAAAATTATTTTATTTGCATGATAACCTACTCGTTAAGTGCATCTCTCGTGTGTGCACTATTCCATCGTGTCCTTAGGATCTCCAGCACATGACTCTGATGTCACTTTTATGTCATGATACACATCAACATCTCATGAGCACAACTATTAACCTACTGTGCTACAACAGGTACAGACAAAGCCCTAAGGCTGACCTGGAAATCTAATTGTCACTCAAACAACAACAAGAGTGATGTTTGGTGAGCATCCTGACAGAAATATCAAACTTTTTTTTGTTGTTCTCAAAGGAATGGGCAGCTTCTCTCTGGAAGGACCAGCTGGTAAGGTGGCTATTTGGAACCGCCCAGCCGCTAATCTTCATTGTTTAATATCAGGTTAATTTAAAATAACATTTTTGGCCAGTCTGTGCCCACAAATAAATATCCTATTGGTTGCCTGAGGCTTGGCATTACCAAATTCAAAACATTGGACGTAAGATGATCCAGTGCTGGAATAGACATGGACCCACTGAAAGTTGGACTGCCTGGCACAAAACCAGAAGAATGGCCAACCTACCGAGTTCGCTACATTCCGCCTGCAGGATCTCATCCCCCTTTCTCCCTCTGCTGGCTACACATCCCCTGACCAGATTAATTCAATGGTTGAATAACTTAGTCATGTTCCCATGTTCCAAATTAATTGGTAATCTCCGTGATAATTTATCTGGCCAATTTCTTCTCATTGATTATCTTTTAAATTTTAGATAAATTTCCTTTGTGAACTTACATGCTTACTTTTAACATTTAGGGCCCTATTTTACCATTTTGATTCCAAGAGCTGGGCAGACTTGAAACTGAGTGTTTCAGATCCGACTTTTAGTCCTGTTCTTAGGCGCCCCCATACGCACTCTGCCTGCAAAAATATCAGCGATTCCGAATCAGCCGACCCTCACTGATGAAGCGCCTGATTCAGACTTTTATTCAGCAGGTCCATTACGGCGCGGTTCCGGATTGGCAAATGTGGTGGTAAAGGGGGAAATGCTGATAAAGTTGGGCGGGCAGTTCATTAATTCAATTTAAATGCATGCAAATGCATTTAAATCCCCGTTGCGCCCGTTTTGGGCGTGAAGCGGATCGCCATCATTCCCGGGTTTCGGTAAAGTGGCGATCTGCGCGGACGCGGGTGCGGATCGTGATGATGGCCTCTCACCCGACTTTACCACGTTTTCGTGCCCGAAATCGGGCGTGAGGCAATGGTAAAATAGGGCCCAATGTTACCATGGTTAAAATGACATCGTTTTTTGCGGTTTCACCTGTGTCCCTTTAAAAACATTGATATACGAATGTATTAAAATAAGGGATTAAAATGTTTTTAACTTCATTAAAGTCCCCTGATTTCCAATTTAATTCTTATCCTCACTATAACATCACACTCATATCTGCATCAAAGTACCTTTGGGCATTCTTTCAATTTAGCTGACACAAGTTAATGGAGACAGTTCTTTTCATGGGGTATTTTCTCCGTAACCAATTATTTCCTGGGGTCTGTCAATAAGAATATATTTAAATGCCAGGGCTAATGAAATTACTGAATGAGGACAATCTGCATGATTTTATTTTGGTCACAACATTTTAAATTAGCAGGGTTCAGTTTCAATTCTGTGGAATAGTCGCTGAATGAACAGAGAGTATTGACATATGGAACAAACTTCTCTGCTTTCAAGGTTTGGACTTGGATGAAGATTTCCAAATAGGTCCTGTCTCTGATAAATAGTATCTTGAATTTACTGACACATCTCATCCAATATTATTGTCAAATGCATTCTATTTGAATGCATTTGCAATTGATGATATGTTTGATTAGAGCCTGTAATTCATATAGTAGATATCCCAGCAGGTGGTAGTGCCTGAATGTTTATAGAATACTGAATTTGTGGCATTCAATTCGCTGAACATTTTGCATGCAATTCTCATTACCTATGTAAAAAGTGATTAGCATAATATCCTATGCATCTGATTTCACTTGAACTCTAAATTTCTTAATGGACAACATGAACATGACTGCTGAAAATTTAACTTTGCCGATGAACTTTCAACTTAAGGCAATGTTTAGTTACAATTTTAACTGCAATTGTTCCACTTTTAGCTTCATATTAGAAGAGTACTCGACAATCACGAATACAAATGATAAGTTTAGAAAATTCTCAGCACACTTGGAAACAATTTTCCTGTTCTGCCCAACATATAATAAATTTCACACTCATCTCCACATGATTTCATCTTCATTCGAGAACCCACTTCCAATTAAATAGTATCGAGTAGATTTAGATTGTCACCCATGATGCAATATTTCACAGGCCAGGAGTATAGATAGCGCATTTCCAGGCCTCGCACCTTTGATTTGGAAATCAAGCTAAGAGTTACCTCAACCCTTGAAACTCAGGGAAACTCAACCCTTTTGGTCCACTTTCCAACTTGTGACATAGAACAGAGAACTGAAAAAAGGGATAAATTATTTATTAGCTATCGAGCAATGGTTTCCATTTGTGGGTGAGCCCAGATCAAGGGTTATAAACATAAGATCGCCGTTAATAAATCATAGAAAGAAGTTTAAAGGGATTTCTTTACACAGTGAGAGTGGTGTAAGAGTGGAATTCACTGTCATATGGAGTGTTTGAAGCAGAAAGAGCAAATGGCTTTAAGTTGAGGCTTACTTTATCCCAGATAGTGTTGAACTTCGAGAGTATTTTTGGAATTGCACTCATTCAAACAAGTGGAGAGTATTTCATCACACTCCTAACTTGTACCTTATAGGTGGTGGACAAGCTCTAGGAATGCAGAGGTGTTATTCACTACAGAATTCCCAGCCTTTCACCTGTTTTTGTGGCCACAGTATTTATATGGCTGGTCCAGTTCAGTTTCTGATCAATAGTAGCCCCAGGATGTTTTTGGTGGGGATGGTAATGCCGTTGAATGTCCTGGGGAGATGGTTAAATTCTCTCTTGTTGGAGATGTGCATTGCCTGGCACTTGCATAACTTGTAGCTTCACCAGGTTGACAGCTCATTTTAAGCATGGCTGATGCTGTTCCTGGTATGCTCTCCTGCACTCCTCATTGAACTAGAGTTGCCACCTTGGCTTGATGGTGACAGTGTAGTGAAAGATATACGAAGTCATGAGTACTCAGACTTTGGTTGAATTCCACTGCTGCTGCTGAAGGTGCACGAATACGTTTTTAAAAAATTCATTCATGGGACATGGGCGTTGCTGGCTGGCCAGCATTTATTGCCCATCTCGAGTTGCCCTTGAAAAGGTGGTGGTGAGCTGCCTTCCTGAATCGCTGCAGTCCATGTTCTGTGGATTGACCCAAAATGCCGTTAGGGAGGGAATTCCAGGATTTTGACCCAGCGACTGCGAAGAAACAGCAATATATTTCCAAGTCAGGATGGTGAGTGGCTTGGAGGGGAACTTGCAGGTGGTCGTATTCCCAATTATCTGGGAACAGATAATTGTCCGAGATGGAAGGGGTTGTGGGTTTGCAAGGTGCTGTCTAAGTATCTTTAGTGAATTGCTGCAGTGCATCTTGTAGATAGTACACACCGCTGCTACTGAGCGTCGGTGGTGGAGGGATTGAATGGAGGCACCACTCATGGATGCCCAATTTTGATGTTAGATTGTTTTGACTCTATCCCATTTAGCATGGTGGTAGTGGCACACCACATGAGGGACAGTATCCTCATATGAATCTGGGACTTTGTATCCATAAAGACTGTGCAATATTCTCCCATCAGTACTCTCATGGACCGATGCACCTGTGACAAATGGGGGGTGGGGGCGGGGGGGTCAAGTATGTTTTTCCCTCCTGTTGGTTCCCTGCTGCAGTTTGGAAGATACATCCTTTATGACACAGCCTGTTCATTCAGTGGTGTTACCAAGCAACTCTTGGTGATGGTCTTTGAAGTTCCCCACCCTGAATACATTCTCTGCCCTTGCTGCCCTCAGTGCCTCTTTCAACTATTGTTCAACATGGAGGAGTGATGGTAATCAGCAGGAAGTTTCTTTGCTCCTGTTGGCATGAGATTTCAGGGGCTCCGAAGTCAATGTTGACTCCCAGGGCAATTTCTTCCTGGCGGTATAGCACTGTGTCCCTGCCTCTCATGCACAGCAGGTATACCCAAGGATGGTAATGGTGGAGTCCGAGTTACTCATTATAGGTATGGTTCAGTGAGCATGTCTATGTCAGGCTGTTGGCTTGATCAGTCTGTGAAACATCTCTCCCAATTTTGGCACAAACCCCTCAATATTTGTGAGGAGGACTTTACAGAGTATGGTGTGCCATTGTCATTCCAGGTGCCTAGGTTGATGCTCATCCCGTTTCTTACATTTCTGCAATGGTTTGGTATAACTGTATGCCTTGCTCAGCTATTTCAGAGGGCAGTTAAGAGTCAACCACATAGTTTGTGTTTGGAATATCCTGTAGGCTTCGGTTATATCTCTCACCACCTGGTTATCTTGAAGAGAACACTCACTCCTATTGCCTCCCTTTCACCTTTAAAGTATACAATTAGCTTCTATTCTTCCACTTCTCTTATCCCTTAATACACTCCCCTCTGAAGGTAACAAGAGGCCTCCTTGTCCCTTCCCTCTCCTCCTTCCTCAATCCTGTATCCCTTTCCTTGCCACCATGTGTCCCAGCAACCTAACACTTCCTGTCCTCTTTAATTTTCATTTGCAGCCGAAGCACCTAACCAGCTTTCCAACAATAAGTTGGGAATCAAGCAATTTGTTTTTAAGATGTTTATAGCACTATGTTCCATTCATTGGGCCCGATTTTACCATTGCGTTGCACCCATTTTCAGGCGCGAAAACTTGATAAAGTTGGGCGTAAGGCGAATAGCACGATCTGCGCCAACGCCAATTCCCCCTTTACCAAGGCCCGAAAATGGATGCAATTGGGACAGCGCCCAAAATGGGCGCGACGTCAATTTAAATGCATTTGCATACATTTAAATTGACTTAATGGGCTGCACGCCCAAACGTACCAGCATTTCCCCCTTTACCATCGCGTTCGCCCGTCCAGATATGGCTGAAAAAGACCTGCTTGGCAAAAGTCTGTTTCAGGCGCTCCAGCTTTTGAAGAGGTAAGTTCAGAGCTTCCGGCTGCTCTCTGACTCAGATCGGTGGTGGGGGGGGGGTCGTGGAGCAGGGAGGCCAGATCATTCTCTGGTGGGCGAGATTGGGGAGGGGGGAGGTGAGGATGGAGGCCAAATTGTTCTCTGGTGGGGGAGAGGTGGGTGAGGAGGAGGGCCAGATGGATCTCTGGTGGGGGGGGGGGTCCACTGCCACTCTGCGGGTGATCGGTGAGGGGTTGCGAAGAGGGGGTCCGCTGCCACTCTGCAGGCGATCCGTGGGGGGGGGGCAGGGGGGGGAAGGGAGGCAGGGGGTCACATTCGGTCTGGGTAGCAGGGGGAGGGGTGGGTGGATAAGGGGGACGGTTATGTTGTGGGGGTGGGACAATGTCTGTGGGGGCCATATCTCCCATTTTATGCGGCCTGGGAGCGATGTGGCAGGGCAGCGGTTTTCAAATTTATTTTACTGCGCATGCGCAGTTGAAGACTCCCATTGGAGCAGCAGCGTTTCAGGTGTGAGAAGCCCCGCCCACAGTGCGATTCAGACTCGCAACTTTTTTTTCAGGCTGAGTGCGGATGGAGGTGCCTGTGAACAGGTTTCCGAGTCGGATCTGAATCATGCCCAGATTCAGCACTAAGAATCAAAATGGTAAAATCGGGCCCACTGTTCCAAAAATATTTTAAAAAACAAATTGCGAGCTGGAGGCAGAGTGTGGTGACAGGGAATATGAGGAAGAAAGATAGGATGTGAGGATTGTTGCAGGCATGGACTGGTGGCAAATAGCTTGACCGGAATGGCACAATGGGCTAGCATGGGAAATGGGGAGAAAGTGGCCACAGTCCCAAGCTAGTGAGTGAGCCCTGCGAGATTTGACAGGCCTTGGGAAAGGGAAGCCGATAGGAAGGGGGAGAGAAAATGATCTGTCCAATAAAACACAGATGGTAGCAATGAGAAATGAAAGTGACAATTAAAACAAAACCCTGAGGGGGAAGACTGGCTGGCATAAATTCAGGTTAAAAAACCAATAAATAAATCGCAACATTAGATAATGGAGCAAATAGACAAAGCTCAGAGAAGCAATAGCGCCATCTCGTGACAGGCAACCATAATGACACCTTAGTTGAAAATAGCACCCAGATCTGCCAGAAATTAACGTGACAAAGGGGACATGAATGCCAGATCCAGAATTTTTATTACAGGTACAAGACTGATGTCCAGTGCAATTGCTAATGGATTCTGAAGCCTTATTAGGAAAATAAAGCCAACCAGGATCAGCTGATAGTGAAGTGATGAATTTGGATAATATTTACACAAAAAAATGCTGGAGCTGTGTAGAGCAGAGGGTTAATCTAAAATGGACCAATTTTAAAGGGAAAAAGATAGGGGGAAACTTAGACAAAAGGTTCATAATTAAAGAAGGAGCTCTGATCAAAAATCAAAAAAATAGTTACAAGGTATATTGCAAAATGTGAGCAATAAACCAAGGGAATTAATTTTACATGAAATTCTAGTCTCTAGCATTTAAAAAGTCTGATTATAAACTAGATAAGAATCAGATACAATACATGCAGACGAGAGAGAAAATTTGCCACCTCTGCACAACTTTTCCAAAGGTGGCTTCTCAGGGATGACAGCCACCCACCTAGTAGTGGTGGGCAGTCAATAAGGGTGATTAAGCAGGTGCAGAGAAATCTATTGCAATTTGTCAGAAGCCCATGGGCCGTACACAGGTTCAGCACCTCATGGAAGCTGATGAGCTATTGTCTATAGCAACAGACATTAAAAAGGGAATCAGAAAAGAGGAAGTCAAGCATGGTCAATGACCTACCATACTTTTAGCAGATCTCTCAGATTGGGAGTGCTGAGAGAGGGAGGGAATGGGATTTATAGTGGGGTTCATTCTGAGCTGCAATGAGTGCCACATTCATCTCAGCATTCCATGGGCAGTCCATTCCCATGCGAGGGTCAGCACTGCCTCAGGGAACTCTGACACACAGTCACACATTTCCTTTGCTGGTCCACAAGCACCTGTTTATTTGTGGCCCTCGAGGCTCGGCATCTCCAGCCAGGGGTTGAGCTTGGCTGGAGCGTTCCTCTGTCCTTTGATAGGCACTGCCAGATCAGACATTGCCTCTATCATCTGCTCCTGCTGATGACGTTATGACGTGACAAGACGAGAGTATATGGTGTTCCGACTGATAGAGTGTCGATAGAGGACTGGCTAATTAACAAGAAAGTCAGAATAAATGTGCCATTTTCAGTTTGGCAAACTGTGACTAGTGAAGTGTTGCGGGGTCAGTCCTGGGACTCAACTACTTCGGACTTAAAAGGAAAGTTCAACTGTATTGGAGCCAAATTTGCTGATGATACAAAGGTAGGTAGGAAAACAGTTGTGAGGAGGATACAAAGCGTTTATAAAGGGATATCAACAGGTTAAGTGAGTGGGCAAAAAATGACAAATGGTGTGTAATGTAGGAAATATGAGGCTGTCCATTTTGGCAGGAAGAATAGAAAATTTTATGAGGAAAGATTAGACAGGTTGGGCACGTATGCATTGGAGTTTAGAAGAATGTGGGATGATTTTATTGAAATGAATAATTTCCAAGGGAAATTGACAGGGCGGATACTGGGATGGTTCCTCTCAAAGAATATCCTAGAACTGGGACACAGTTTAAAATTAAGAGATTTCTCATTTAAAATGGAGATGATTCGTTGTTTTTTTCTCACAGGATGGAGGGAATTTGGTGAAGATGACAGAATGTGCTCCTTTCCTTTTCTACTTTTCCTCAGAAAGAAGAACAGCAGGCAGCATTGGTAAGTAAGACCTCGTGAGTATTTCTACTGTCCTTAATTTGCAGATGACACAAAGATAGATAGGAAAGGAAGCTGTGAAGAGAACATAAGGAGTGAGCGCAAAACTGGCATATGGAGTACAATGTGGGAAAATGTAAAATTACATATTTTGGAAGGAACAATAAAAAAAGCACATTATCTGAATGGTGAGAGATTTCAGAGCTCTGAGGTGCTGAGGGATCTGGGTGTCTTAGTGCATGAATCACAAAAGATTAATATGCAGGTACAGCAAGTAATTAGGAAAGCTAATAAATGTGTACATGTCCCTTAACAGTAATCACATGCTTGAGTGGCATATAAAGGAAGAAATAATGGGAGTTATGACAATAATCATGGAGGATTTTAATTTACACACTGACTGGAAAAATCATGTGGACAAAGGTAGCCCAGATGAGGAGTTCAGCAAATGTTTTTGGGAGTTTCTTCGAGCAGACATTGAAGAGCCAACCAGAAAGCAGTCCACACGAGACCGGATATTGTGTTATGAGACAAGATTAATTAATGGCCTCATAGTGAAGGCCCCCTAGATAGCAGCAAACATAATGGGCCCGATTCTCCCATCGCAACGTGCTAGTTTTTTTGTCACGTCGGCCATTTCATGGGAACGCATGTGCGTCTCCCATCGCCGGAGAGCAGGTGCAGTTGAGACCACGCTGGAAACCGGCAGGAACACCAAGTAAGTGATTTTAATCTTTTTAATGTAATTTAAATGTCATTATTGGGCCCGGGACTGAATTCTCCGGGCCCAATAGCATCTCCCACACCGCCACACCACATTTCACTCGGCGGGGTTTAGAGTAGCTCCCCACATTCGGGGAACTTGCGAGAGATCCCGCTGGAGTGAAGGGGAGGCAATCAGGGCCCCCTCGGGGTTGGTGGCAGGGGGTGATGCTCCCTGGGTATGGGCATCCTGGCAGTGCCAGCCTCTTCCCCCTGGCACTGCCCAGGGGGAACCTTGGCACTACCCACCAGGCATGGGGCAGTGCCAAGGGGTTGGGGCCTATTGTGGGCGGGACCATCGGTAGGGGTTGGTGAGGGTCCCACTGTCACTCTGGATTGGAATCTGGTTGGGACTGGAGAGAGGCCAGTGATTGGGGCGGGCTGGAGGGGGGTGGTTTGCCAGAGGTGTTTGCCTCCCAGGGGTGTCTGCCTCCCGTGGGGGGTGGTCTGCCAGGGTGGGAGGGGTCTGGAGATTGGGGTGCTCCCGGACTGGGGAAAGTTGAAGCTGGCCCGGAAATGTTCATGGAGGCTGCAATCAGGCCGTGGAGTGTTGGGGGGCAACATTGCGAGGGTCCCAGGTTGGCCAGCGATCGAGCTGGCCAGCAAATGGGAGGCTGACAGATCGGGGTCCCTGCGCATGCACAGAGGCCTGGAACTGTCCGACTCTGACGTGAATTGGCCCCGCCCCCCGAGCTTTTAATGATATTCACGATTGTGACCTCTGCAGTGCACAGAGTGTGGGAGATTCGAGTCTGAACTCCCACTCGAAAAACAATCGTTATTTACATCATTGTTCCCGCCAATTCAGCACTTAGTATTTTTTTGGGAGAATTGGGCCCAAGGATTGAATTTTACTTTGAGTTTTAGGGAGAGAATGGGTCTAAAATTAATATTTTAAACTCAAGTGAAAGCAATTATGAAGGCATGAAAACAGAGCTAGCTAAAATGAACTTGTAAATAAGGTTAAGGGATAGGTCAATAGTGACGCAGTGACAGGCATTTAAAAGAATATCTCAGAATACACAGAATAGACAAATTATAATGAGAAATAAAAATTCCAAGGGGAAAAGTTAAAGATAGGATCAACCTGAAAGAAAAAACATATGATTGCACAAGATGGAAGTCAGAAGATTGGACAGAATATAAAACACAGCAAAGAATGATTAAGATTAATAAAGGAGGGAAAAAAGTACGAGAAAAAGCGAGCAAATAAGATCAAAGCATGAAGATTCTGTTGTAGGGAAATATCCCTTTACCAGTGCAGAATAGAAGTTGAGTCACAAATCAAGGTTCAAAGCGTGTCTTTATTGTACAATTACTGGGATCCCAGGGAGACCCCCGTAGCCAGCTCAGAAACAGTGGCTTGGCCACGTTGATCTCAATTAAATCACATCAGCGGTGTATCTTTAGAGAGTTTCAAATTCAAGCGGGAACATTTGATTATGCATTTTTACAATATGTATAAAGTGGTCTGTCAGTTTAAAAAGTCCCTAGGAAGTTTCATCGATTAGCATTTGTATGGTGTGTGTTCGTGTTAATGGGATTACTTGGTCCTGCCCCGGTGCCTAAATGCGTTTCCCATTATCTTCTCTATGTGTCCTCTTATTTGAATTGATCCTATTGTTCCGTGTCTGTGTTTCCTGCTTGTGAGATTGAGTGTTAATGTCATCCTGTCCTGTTGGGTGTCTGGAGTATTTCATTCTTAACCTTTTATCCTTATCTCTTAGTTTATCAGATTTTTATGTCTGCCTTGGCCGAATTGGTAATATTTCAGTGATAGCTTGGTTTTGATAACCCACTCTATGTCTCGTTTCATAGGGATCTTGATCGTCCTTGGCCAGTTTAAAATGCAGCTGCGCGCTGTTGCTAGGCAGATTAGGGATCTTCCGTAGTCTTTGAAATTTGCGAGTCTCTCAGCTGTGCAGGGGGGGACCCGATCGAATATCCATCCGGGGGTGTCCCTCTGCATTGTTGGCCCGTTATGAGTGGTGCCAATTAGTCCAATAAAAATATGTTTGATGATACAAATATGGTTTTCTGGAAAATTTCCTCCTTCAGTCCCTCCTCTCGTCCAGGGGGTGCCATTCATGGCTGACCCCCCATGGACGACCTTCAGAGGAACAGTGATTTGTACAGCTGTTGTCCTTGCCGTTGTTCCTCTTCTTCTGTGTCGTTGTTAAGTTCTTGCATCTGGATACTGGCAGTGGGTAGCATTCTTGATGTAATATTTGCACATATCACTTTAATACAGGTTAGGCCAAGGCAGAGTGTGAACAGGATGGCTACTACTAGGATTAATCCCTTCATAATATATGCTCCCCAAACTGTGTTAAACAGCCATCCTAACCACCCATCAGTCCCTGTTAACCCCTGTTTAAAGTTATCCAATTGCTTTTGTATCCCGGACATGGCTGCTGTTATGTTTAGTGTCTCGTCGTGTACGTATGTGATGCATTTTTCCTTGATGATGGTGCATACCCCCCCCCTTGTCTGGCTAGCTGATAGTCCACCGCATATTTCGTTTGTTGTGTGTATAGTCTGAGTTCTACGAGTTCTTGGTCAATTGCGCCTAATGCTTGTAGGGTGTTGTTTCCTAAAATGGTCAGTCCACATATGAAGAAATTCCTATTACTGGCACTGATCACCCCTGCGGCGCCTCCCAGGGATAGTGTCCCCAGAAATCCATATCCTAAAGAAGACCCTAGTGTGACAGGGGCCTGCCAGTCGGAGCAAAATTCTGCGCTGATGGCCCTGGTCACTATGCGTTTCTGGACATGCCCTTCGCTTGGGCATGGAACCGTGAGAGGTCTGATTGTCCCTACGGAAAAGAACCTTGGAGGCCTGTCTGTGGCCGTCATATATACATTTTTAAATAAAACACGTACCCGTCTTTAACCCGATAACATGCATTACCCCGGTGTCGTTTGACCGCATGGCCCCATCTTGTGGAACCTTCCCTCCCCCTGGACTGTCCACTTGATTGTACCTCTTGGTGAGAATCAAATGGATATGTCCCTGAGGCTGAGCTTACGTGGGTGCCGTTGCACTTGCCACACATAAGCTGCCTACCCGCGGTGACTGCAATGCATTTTTGTTGCTTGCAGTCACAAGTGAAGTGTCCTTCCCGGACCCGGCACTCCTGGAGAGCACAATGTGCCTCAGCGCACGAATCATTTTTAGGGACAAAGGCATGCACGCACCCCCATCCCTCTCCCTTAAAACATTGTGGGTAGTTCCCATGTGTCTCCTCCGGTTGGGGTCCCGTCCCCCTTAGAATTCCCGGCTCAGTGAGCTCTACACACCTTCCTTGTATCCCTTGCTTAAAGTACCCAATATGTTCTTTGCAGGGTGCCCCCGATGTGTCAATAGTGAATAACTCTTGTGGGAGCCACCCTGGTGTTGCGATGAATAGGGAGTTTACTGATCGCGCTGAGGGGTAACAAGCGGTCCTATTCCCATAGATCTGGATGTGTGTTTTCAGGAATAGGTTTCCTTCCATGATTGGTGGTTCTGCTCCCCTAACCCCCATATGTTGGAGTGTATTTACAATGGTCAGGGTTATTATCAGATATGTCCCTGTTCCCATATCGCTCTTTTTTTTTTTCAACAGTATTTTACAATTACAGTATATACAGAAAATAAACAGGCAATCAAATTAAAAGTAGTTGGTTCTGACGTCTTGATAGTAGATCTGGTCCTGGTTCCTGTGGAAGTTGAATGAGCAAAACGGTATTTTTTAGTTCATTTGTCCTCATATAGTTTTAATTGGGTCCAGTGTTTCCAGACCCCCTGTCCCCTTATATCTATACAGGCACAGGTATCTCCGCTAACAATGACCTCGTAAGGTCCGTGCCATCTTGGGGCAAATCCTGGTTTTGCAGGAAGCACTTTTGTTAATACCCGGCTCCCGGCTTTTGGGACTTCTGGTAATATTTCTGAGTCCCCCTCTGCGTCGACCTGTGCCTGATTAGAAATTACGGACCGGCGCATCCCCTTCAATTGGGTGCTAAGGTCTCGGATGTATTGTCGGATACATCCATTCATTTGTATGTAGTCTTATCAAAAGACATCGCTTTCCCCATTAAAATCACATGCCATACAGTTCCGATCTTTATATGAGTACTCTTACACTATCTCTAATTTGATCATTTGTTTGCGTGCAAGCGCTACACCACAGTACTTCACAAAATAATTATGTCTTTATCAATGCCCAATATAGTATATGAATATATCATACAAAGTTGGTTAAGGCTTTTCAGGATTTGATGTTATTCTTGTGTCTATATGGCAGTGCTATACTGTATAATAAAAATAATCAAGCGGCAGTTGTATCATACCACTTTACACATCGTACCCGTGATATCCAAACCCTTTTAATTTAAGCCGTTTCTTTTTTTTAAACTGAGCTCCAGATCGAAACCCCCGCACTCTAGGAAAAGTAACAGGCGCCGAATCAAAATCAAAGCAGGTACAATACCTACCAGTTATTTGATTAGGAACATTTTGGTTTCTTAACTGGCTAGGTTTTAAGCTTTGCAGTGCTTTTATATTTGGCAAACCTTGAACCTTGATGGCTCATGAAATTCCGACGGCAGTACATAATTTTAACTAGTTCAGAATACTAAACTATCTGACGTTCGCAAATCGCGATATTCTGCGATTAATACTGTATTTCACTGACTTGATATACTTTAAACTAATTCATAGACCTCAGTCTTTTGTTCCTGCTTTTCTACCTTTCCACAAAATAACTTATTTTCTTCTCTTAACTCCTCAACTAACTCTTATAATTTCTACTTCAAGACAAAGGAAAGAGCACATGCTTCCTTCCAAGGTTTAAATCCTTTCTTAACATTAAAACAAACAACAACAAAGCATCCACGCAACCACTTTGTTTAAACACACGCACACACACATGGAAGCTTCCAAAAGTCATTCCACAGTACATCCTTTTTCATTCAAACTTATCATTTCAGACTGGGATGAGTGTAAAACATTCAAAGTGAATACAGAACATTGATTAAGACAATCGCTTTTATTCTTCTTTCTTCCAAACTGTAATTAACTCAAAGCAGAAGTAAATTCAAGAAATCCTATCACTTTAATCTTTAACAGTTTTAACACTCTCCCAGCCCCCTGAGGCTAAACCAAGGTGCAATACATTGCACCCACTGCCTGTAGCAAACATTCCACAGGAACAAAGAGCTCCCTGCTCTCAATCTAATTACAACAACAACCACCTACATTCGACAAGCTACCAGATCTCACAAACACACTGAAATACAAAAACTAAGATCTCTCCTATCCATCTGCTGCCTTTCCCCTGGCGTAAAAGGCTTATAGGTTGCCTTTGGTTGTGCTAACGTCCCTCCTCTCGTGACTGGCGCTAGATTATAATTTTCTACGTTTTCTTCTGATGCTGGAGTGGCTGTATGTTTCTGCACTGACTCGTATGGGCGCCGAGGGTCCGTTTCCTCTGATCTCTGTGTTATCTCCGCAGTGTGTCTTCTGTGTTCTAATTCCCTCACTCTCTCCTGTAATACTTTAATTTGTTCTGTCTCTTTGTGTCTCTCCTCCATTGAGGCATTTACTTCCTCAATTAGTCCAGCTAACTGGGTCACTAATATTACTCCCATTACTTTTGTTTTGTCCCGTTTAACTCCGTCTACCCACTTTCTTTGATCTTCTAAAGTTTGTGATGCGTTCCACCCGTTCCGTTTCATCTTTGCAACAATCGCTTCTCTGGCTAACAGATACTTCAAAATGAGAGCTACTGCAGTTTCTCCCTTAACAACGTGGTCTGCCATTTTTCTGTCTAGCAGTCCTGCAACCCCCGTATGCTGGCTGCTACAGTAAAAGTGCCTCAACTCTCTCCCTTATCTCCTGTCACTGATACTGCCCCAGCACCGTCTGTATTGCTGTAGGGCCTCGTAGTGAGGTTCCAGTGGGTCTCTTTCCCCTGGGCTCCCCCAACTATTCCTGACACCTCACGCTTGGACTATTTTGTGTTGTCTTATTGGGATGTGTGCTGGTTGTTTAGTGGGTTTGTCCGCCCCTGTTCCCAGCCCCTCTAAGTACAACGCCTCCCGCTCGGCCACCACCCCCACTAGCAGGGTTGATCCGTTACCCCAAAACCGGGTATCCTGCTATGGGCTGTGGTGTTCCCTACAGACGAACAAGGTTATCAAACTCCGCCCGGGTCCCTAATGGATCCTCCGTCGTCGTGTCTCTTGGTCAGGATGGATCGGGTCCCCTTTTCCTCAACACTTACACACATGTATTCTGTTATCAAAGCCCCTGTTATAGTTAGTAACTGTATCGACTCTGAGGTTGTTCGTCCCTTCAGAGTCAGTGTTGTTACCCGATTTACACTGTCCGTGCCTTGCACCCTGAGTGCCTGTGCCTCTTAGCGCCCGCTTCAAAACCCAACCTTAGCGTGGGAGATTTCTCCTCTTAACGTCCAGTTTAGGGTAGGGCACCTTGAGTCAAGCACTCCCTTGTCCTATTGCCTTGGCACAGACAGCGGTTTCATTTACAATCCTGGGTTAGTTACACCAATTAGTTCTGCATGCGGTACTTATCTTTATATTAGTCTTAATTCCTGTTATCAAATAGCCCAAAACCTGTTATCTTTACCTCTGGTCCTTTACTCCTATTAAAGTTAAAAGTTACTTACCTTCTTCCACGCGGTCGTTCTGACCTGTACCTCTTTAGTGCGGACTTCTGTTTCAATTTAAAAACTTAGGCAAGATTATACAGTTCTACAAGACAACAATACTTAAAACAGACAAACCCTAACCCTTAAAGGTACCTCACTTTGAACGGAGACCTGCACTCGCCTTTGACTGCTCTGGATTTGTATCAGATCCGTTTAAATTTGATCCCGACTTTCAAACTGTGGCCATCAGTCAGAAGTCAGATATCAAATCCTGCCGTGACTACGCCATTTTGTTGTAGGGAAATATCCCTTACCAGTGCAGAATAGAAGTTGAGTCGCAAATCAAGGTTCAAAGCGTGTCTTTATTGTACAATTACTGGGATCCCAGGGAGACCCCCGTAGCCAGCTCAGAAACAGTGGCTTGGCCACGTTGATCTCAATTAAATCACATCAGCGGTGTATCTTTATAGAGTTTCAAATTCAAGCGGGAACATTTGATTATGCATTTTTACAATATGTATAAAGTGGTCTGTCAGTTTAAAAAGTCCCTAGGAAGTTTCATCGATTAGCATTTGTATGGTGTGTGTTCGTGTTAATGGGATTACTTGGTCCTGCCCCGGTGCCTAAATGCGTTTCCCATTATCTTCTCTATGTGTCCTCTTATTTGAATTGATCCTATTGTTCCGTGTCTGTGTTTCCTGCTTGTGAGATTGAGTGTTAATGTCATCCTGTCCTGTTGGGTGTCTGGAGTATTTCATTCTTAACCTTTTATCCTTATCTCTTAGTTTATCAGATTTTTATGTCTGCCTTGGCCGAATTGGTAATATTCCAGTGATAGCTTGGTTTTGATAACCCACTCTATGTCTCGTTTCATAGGGATCTTGATCGTCCTTGGCCAGTTTAAAATGCAGCTGCGCGCTGTTGCTAGGCAGATTAGGGATCTTCCGTAGTCTTTGAAATTTGCGAGTCTCTCAGCTGTGCAGGGGGAGACCCGATCGAATATCCATCCGGGGGTGCCCCTCTGCATTGTTGGCCCGTTATGAGTGGTGCCAATTAGTCCAATAAAAATATGTTTGATGATACAAATATGGTTTTCTGGAAAATTTCCTCCTTCAATTCTCTGTAAATATTTAGAGTTAACTTTGAGCATTGGTCCTATAGAAAATGGGTCTGGAAAATTAATAATGATAAATAAGGAGATGGCAGATGAGTTGAATGGACATTTTGCACCAGTCTTCACAATAGAGAATAAAATAATAACATCCCAGATATCGCTGTAAATCAGGAAATAAAGGGAGAGCGAAATGCAGGAAAATTACATTCACCAGGGAAGTGGCATTGAGCAAATTGCTGGAGCTGCGGTTGACAAGTCCCTGGGTCCTGATGGATTTCATCCGAGGATCTTAAGAGAAATTTCTAGTGAGATGAGTGATGCATTGGTTTTAATTTTCCGACATTTAGTGAAGGTTCCATTCATTTGGAAAATAGTGAATTCAAAAAGGGAGGGAGACAGAAAGCAGGAAATTACAGGCAGGTTAGCCAAACATCTGCCACAGGGAAAAAGTGAGAAGCTATTATTCAAGACATTAAAGCAGGGCGTTTAGATTAATTCCAGGTCATCAGGCAGAGTCAACATTTTGAGAGAGGGAAACCATGTTTAATCAATTTATTAGAGTTCTTTGATGAAGTAAGATGTGCTGTGGATAGAACATAGAAATACTACAGCACAGTACAGGCCCTTCAGTCCACAAAGTTGTGCCGAACATGTCCTTACCTTAGCGATTACTAGGCTTACCTATAACCCTCTATCTTACTAAGTTCCATGTACTTATCTAAAAGTCTCTTAAAAGATCCTATCGAATCCGCCTCCACCACTGTTGCTGGCAGCCCATTCCACGCACCCACCACCCTCTCAGTGAAAAACTTACCCCTGACATCTCCTCTGTACCTAATCCCCAGCACCTTAAACCTGTGTCCTCTTGTGGCAACCATTTCTGGCCTGGGAAAAAGCCTCCGACTATCCACTCGATCAATACCTCTCAACATCTTATACACCTCTATCAGGTCACCCCTCATCCTTCGTCTCTCCAAGGAGAAAAGGCCGAGCTCACTCAACCTATGCTCATAAGGCATGCTCCCCAACCCAGGCAGCATCCTTGTAAATCTCCTCTGCTCCCTTTGTAAGGCTTCCACATCCTTCCTGTAATGAGACAAACAGAACTGAGCACAGTACTCCAAGTGTGGTCTGACCAGGGTCTTATATAGCTGCAACATTATCTCATGACTCCAAAACTCAATTCCTCGATTGATGAAGGCCAGTACACCATACACCTTCTTAACCACAGCTGCTTGGAGCGTGCTATGAACTCAGAACCCAAGATCCTTCTGATCTTCCACTCTGCCAAGAGTCCTACCATTAATATTATATTCCGCCATCCTATTTGACCTGCCAAAATGAACCACCTCACCCTTATCTGGGTTTAACTCCATCTGCCACTTCTCCACCCAGTCTTGCATCCTATCAATGTCTCGCTGCAACTTCTGACATCTTATCTTAGAATCTTAGAAACCCTCCAGCACAGAAAGAGGCCATTTGGCCCATCGAGTCTGCACCGACCACAATCCCACCCAGGCCCTACCCCCACATGTTTACCCACTAATCCCTCTAACCTACGCATCCCAGGACACTAAGGGCAATTTTAGCTTGGCCAATCAACCTAACCCACACATCTTTGGACTGTGGGAGGAAACCAGAGCACCCGGAGGAAACCCACGCAGACACGAGGAGAATGTACAAACTCCACACAGACAGTGACCCAAGCCGGGAATCGAACCCAGGTCCCTGGAGCTGTGAAGCAGCAGTGCTAACCACTGTGCTACCGTGCCGCCACATCCCTCCACACTATCCACAACACCTCCAACCTTTGTGTCATCAGCAAACTTACCGACCCATCCCTCCACTTACTCATCCAGGTCATTTATTTTTTTTAAATCACAAAGAGTAAGGTTCCCAGAACAGATCCCTGGGGCACTCAACTGGTGACCAACCTCCATGCAGAATATGATCCATCGAAAAAGGGAACCGGTGGATACTGAACCTAAGAATTCCAGAAGGCATTTGATAAGGTGTCACATTAAAAGTTAATGCGGAAAATAAAAGGTGATGGTGGGGGTAAGGAGGGAAGTGATGTTAAATATTGGCTTGGATAGAAAATTGGCTGGCTCACAGTAAACAGAGGGTAGGCAGAAATGGGTTATTTTCTGGTTGGTAAGATGTAAAGAACGGTGTGCCACTGGGATCAGTACTGGGGCCTCAAGCTTTTAAAATTTGTATAAATTACTTGGATGAAGTGACCAAAGGTATGGTTGCTAAATATGCTGATGATACAAAGGTAGGTAGGAAAGTGAGATGTGTGGAGGATATAAGATGGCTGCAAAGAGATAAAGATGGTTTGTGCGTGGGCAAAGATCTGACATGGAGTACAACATGGGAAAATACAAAATTGTTCATTTTGATTGGACGAATAAAAAGAAACATAGTACATAAATGACGAGATTGCAGAGCTCAGAAATACAGAGGAATCTGATGTCTTAGTCATGATTCACAAAAGATTAATTTGCAGGTACAGCAGGTAATTAGGAAAGCAAATAGAATGTTATTGTTTAGTGTGAGGCGAATTGAATACAAAAGTAGGGATGTGATGCTTCAACTGTACAGGGCATTGGTAAGATCACATCTCGAACACTATATGCAGTATTGGTCTCCTTATTTCAGGAAGGATGTAAATGTATTGGAAGCAGTTCAGAGAAGGTTTGATGAAGTAATACTTGAAATGGGAGGGTTGGACAAGCTCAGCTTGTGTCTGCAGGGGTTTAGAAGAATAAGAGGCAGCTTATTTGAAGCATATAAGATTCTGAGGGATCTTGACAGGGTGGATGTGGAAAGGATGTTTCTTCTTATGCAGGAATCTAGAACTTGGGGGTCACTGAAAATTAATAAAACAATTGAACACTACAAAAGCCATCATGAATTCAAGAGGTCAAGTTCTATGTCATTATGACTATATGTTTGCCATTTGGGCATCTTGCATTAGGGAGAGAAACAAACTATTCAGCTATTCCATTCTCCACTCCCCTCAAGACACCAGATGAAGCTTTTTGGAATTTTAAAATGGCCTTTATTCAAGCTGTAGCTCAGCAAACAGCTTTCCACAATGTGGTCTACTGATCCCCAGAACAAAGGAATACAATGGTAATTATATCTTTAGGCTCAGCTGCAAGTAATTAACATGTATAAATCAAGATTGCACACTCATTCAAAAGTAATCAATATCCAATCCTAACTAATAGTTCTGATCACTTCTTTCATTTCCCACAGTGTGTTTAACCAATTACAACTACTCTACACTTGCCTAATTACAATATCCAATCATTAACATGGCACATACACAGAGCTATATTATCAATAAATACATGCTTATGGTCCTGGACTGTCTGGCACCTGGGTACTTCTTTCTGGTACCAACCAAATAAACAAACTCAAACTAACTTAGGGACAAAATTAAAAGGAGCAGCTCCCTAAAAGGAGGGGCAGCAGCTCGAACAAAAAACAAAGTCAAAAGAAAACTGCAAACATCAAATTAAAATGTGATTGTCGCAGTCTATTCTCCACCCCAGCCCCTGCGGTGCCCAGCGGGCACGGAAGGCGTCAACTGCACCCGCAGACACTGCATGTTCCCTCTCCAGGGACACCTGGCCATGAATATAGCCGCGTTAGAGGGGCAGAGAGTCGGATGGACGACCCCATCAATCGCCCGCTGCCCGGACCTATTGATAGCTCGCCTTGCCAGGCCCAGGAGCAGGTTCACGAGGAAGTCATCCTCCCGACCCGCCCCCCTCCGCACCAGGCTGGCACCCTGGGTAGTGACTTATGATTCATATCAAAACACACTGCAGTCTTGGGCTGTCATCAGAACAGTAAGAAGTCTCACAACACCAGGTTAAAGTCCAACAGGTTTATTTGGTAGCAAATACCGTAAGCTTTCGGAGCACAGCTCCTTCGTCAGATGGAGTGGATATCTGTTCTCAAACAGTGCAAACAGACACAGAAATCAAATTACAGAATACTGATTAGAATGCAAATCTCTACAGCCAGCCAGGTCTTAAATGTACAGACAATGTGGGTGGAGGGAGCATTCAACACAGGTTAAAGAGATGTGTATTGTCTCCAGACAGAACAGCTAGTGAAATTCTGCAAGTCCAGGAGGCAAGCTGCGGGGGTTACTGATAATGTGACATAAATCCAACATCCCGGTTTAGGCCGTCCTCATGTGTGCGGAACTTGGCTATCAGTTTCTGCTCAGCGACTCTGCGCTGTCGTGTGTCGTGAAGGCCGCCTTGGAGAACGCTTACCTGAAGATCCAAGGCTGAATGCCCGTGACTGCTGAAGTGCTCCCCCACAGGAAGAGAACAGTCTTGCCTGGTGATTGTCGAGCGGTGTTCATTCATTCGTTGTCGTAGCGTCTGCATGGTTTCCCCAATGTACCATGCCCCGGGACATCCTTTCCTGCAGCGTATCAGGTAGACAACGTTGTTCAATAAATGGTAGGCACCATGGTCTTTGTTTTTTGCAACCTTCATTGGAAACATAAGTTTTGGTAATTCTTTTTTTGCTGCTGTAGGGTAACTACGCTCATAAAATCCCTGTACAATGTCAGGTAAATTATGTGTTTTAATATCAAGAGTTTGCTTTAACAAACACATATTTCATTTATCTTTACATTCTGATTTGAGATTGGATGAATCTGGGAATGCACTTATCTTCTTAAAGTTTGCTCTTTTATAAACTTTCTGGCAAAGCAGTGAAGGGAACTTTTCCTTCTTGTGTCCTGTAGTAATTTTTGAATTAAGATCTATGACATTGTGAGTGGATGTTTTACTTCCTTTTATGCTTCCTGACTGTAATGTGTCACTTTGTAGTGATGGCGTTGGAGTAATTAAGTCCTTCAAGGATGTCTGAATAAGATTTGGGAGACCCCATTTTTGATTTATGATCTTTTTCTTTGTATTCATTTCCAATCTATTTCCATCTTCAGCACTTATAATAAGTGGTTCAGTTGATGTCACAATTATATCATGAATACAATGTGGCTTTAGCTCAGAGGAAACCAATTTTGGAGCAGATGGAATAAATGTATCCATTGATTTCTGAATATGTAATGGAAAGCCCCAATTATTCTCTAGTTTTTTTCTCGTAATATGCCATTCCATTTTGTCTCTAACATCATTGTTAATGAAAGATGTTTCCATACCTACAGTTACAATTTGAACTCCACTTGATTTACGTATTGGCGACACATTTGGTCCTTTAGGAACCAGCATTTTGACTGACTTTTCATACAGTGTGTCCTGTGCCCAGAGATGAATAATCTGTTTGTGCTTGAAGTTGAATTCTAAACGATCAACAGACTCCTGTTCGATAAAAGATATATACAACGATCTTGGCTTTTTGAATCCTTCACCAGGTGTAATTAGCCTTGGAAGACATTTCTTTAATTGCACAGGATAGGTATCTTTGTACAAACGTTTTACGAGTTCTGGAACACTGTGCATTTTGATTTGTAGGCTTTGCTTTGTTAAGCATATACATAGTTGATCTTTCTGTGCTGGTTTCAGACCAGCAAAATCATCTATTTTGTTTGATGTCTTGTTATTACTACTTCTTTTAGATTGTGGCAACAAAATCTTTCTTTGAATGCGCAGTGGAAATATGCCTCGAGGAAACAGATCACTCTTTACCTTTTCAATGGGAGTGTTGCTCAATTTTTTCTTGTCTTTAATTATTTCAGTTTGTAGCATGAAGTCCTTCACTGATGGAGCAGGAGCCATAAAATTACTTAAAGATGACATAATGAGCTTGGGTAGGCCTAATTTCTGATTTACAGCTCTCTTCATTAGATTGAACTCCAGTCTTTTTTTATGTTCATTGTGAAGGAATGTTGGCTCAGGCGGGGCAAAGACAGTCACAAAATTAGGCTGGGGATTTAACTCAGATAATATTAGTTTTGGAGCAGGTGGAATTAAAGCTTCTTGTGATCTCTGAATATGTAGTGGTAAACCCCACTTTTGCTGAAGCTTTTTCTGTGTAATATGCCTTTCAAGGTCTTTTCGAACTTCATCATTGGAGAAATTAATTTCCACGCCCACAGGCTCTATTTGAGCTCCATTCATCTTGAAAGGTGGTGGCATAGGTGGTGCTTTAGGAATCATCATTTCCACTGATTCCTCATACAGAGTTGCAAGTCCCAAAGAATTGGTCATCTGTTTGTGTTTTAAATTAAGTTCTAAGTGATCGATAACATCCTGTTCCATAAAAGATATATACATTGCTCTTGGCTTTTTGAATCCATTTCTGGGTACAATTAGCTGTGGTAATGATGTCTTTGAGGTTGGATAATAGGTGACTTTATAAAACTGCTTCACTCTTTCTGGCAAGCAGTCCATGCGCATTTCTAGACATTGCTTCATCAAGCATACATCCAGTTTATTTTTAACTTTTTGTTTCAGATGAGCAAAGACAAACTGCTCACCTAATTTAGCTGTTTTTGAATTCCTTTTACCTGTTCTGTATTGTACTGAGAACGTCTTTTCTCTTTGTGGTTGTACAAACATTTTCTGTTGAAAGCTCATTTCATTATTCTCTATTTCAATGTTATTGGCTTTTGGTTTCTTTCTTGCCATGTTTTTTGACTCCATAATATCATTCATTGATGGTGCAGAAGCAACAAATTTTCTTAAAGATGACTGAAAAAAATTAGGAAGACCCCACCTTTGATTGATGGTTTTTTTTCTGGTGTTCAGCTCCAACATTTTATTAATTTCAACATCTACAAATGGCAACTCACATAGAGTAATGACCAAAACAGAATCAGCTTTTGGGCTCAGCCGAGATGGAACCAACTTTGGAGCAACTGGAATGAATGCTTCTACTGACTTCTGATAATATGATGGCTTGTCCCAATTGTGTTGAAGTTTCTTTCGAGTAACATGCCATTCAAATTTATCTTTTTTTTTGTGTAATGTGCCACTCTAAAATCAACCTGGCTTTATTAATAATAAAAGAAGTCTTTACAGCCGTAGGTAGTATTGTAGCGTCAGTTGCCTTGATTACTGGAGGAACAGGTAGTACCTTAGAAATCATCATCCGTAATGACTTTGCATGTAATGTCTCAAGCCCCCAGAGATGGCAAATCCGTTTGTGCTTTAGGTTCAGCTCCAAGCGATCGACTGCCTCCTGCTCAAAAAAAGGTATATAACATGGCCGTAGTTTCTTATTACCTTTGCCAAATGTAATTAATTTTGGTAAATCTTTTCTTGATTCGAAAGGATATGTGACTTTGTACATCTCTTTTACTATATTAGGAAGATAATCCATTTTAATGGCTAAACATTGTTTTGCTATGCACATGAACACTTCTTTAAGTTCTATCTTCTTGAGATCTATGTTTTTCCTCCTACTTTTATTCTTTAGAAATGGCAATTTTGGGGTGTATTGCAGTATCTCCTTATGATGATCGCTGCTGACAGACATTGCTTTTCTTTTTATAATGTCTGAATGGGCAATGAGAACTTTTATTAAACTAAAATCCATGAAATTAATTAACGATCTCTGCACAACATTGGGAAGGAGACCCCGTCTATTATTAATGATCTTTTTCTTCATATTGCAGTCCAACATTTTCTTATGATTATCACTTATAACTGTCAGTTCAGTTAGGACAACAGCTAACTGTGAACAAGGCAGTGGATTTGGCTGGGAAGAAATCAATTTTGGTGCAGGTGGAATGAGTGCATCTCTTGATCTCTGAATTTCTGTTGGTAGACCCCAATTAAACTGAAGTTTTATCTGTATAACGTGCCTTTCCAGATAGTTTCTGACCTTATCTTCAAGGAAAGTAGTTTCTGTACTGGTGGGTTCTATTTTAGTTGCACGTGTCTTAAGTTGTGGAGGTAATGGTGGTGCTTTAGGGATCATTATTTCCAAGGACTTTTCATATAAAGTTGGGAATCCCAACAAACTTGAAATAAGCTTTTGGCTTAAGTTTACCTCCAATCGAGCAACGGCATCATGTTCCATAAAAGATATATACAATGGCCTTGACTTTTTATATCCTTTTCCAACTCTAATCAATACTGGTAAACGTTTCTTTGACGTTAGAAAATAGGAATCATTATACGATTCCAATACTGGATTTGGTAAACAATTTAGCTTCATTTCAACCTTTTGTTTTGTTAAGCACATAATTAATTTATTTTCATATTCTGGCCTGAAGCTGGTAACAGCAAATCCCTCTTTTAAGTTTTTTGTTTCTCCATTCCTACGATTACGTTCAAGTGACAGAAGCATGCTTTTGCTTTCATTCTGAAGCATGTTTTCCTGATAGGGAATGATTTTAGAAGAATATGATATATCAGTGTTATTGAACACTGAATTATTTCTATCAGTGCTTTTTGATTGTAGCGGTGCAGGAACGTTATAACCATTTAAGGTTTGCTGGACAAACCTGGAGGAACTCCACCTATTACTTGTAATTCTTCTATTCACATTTCTTTCAATTATTTTATGTTCTGGAGTTACGAATGGTAATTCGGAGGTAATAACTGTATCAATTAGACTTAGCGGTGAAGAAATCAAATTAACTGAAGAAGAAAGGGATGCTTCTGCTGGCTTCTGGAAATCTGTGGATAAATCCCAGTTGTGTTCGAGCTGTCCCTGTGTAACATGCCATTCAAGATTGTCCCTTGTTTTGTCATCAATGAAAACTGATTCCACACGAACTGGCTTTATTTGGGCATCATTTGCCTTGGTTGTGAATGTTTCTTTAGGAGTCACCTTTCTCACTGAATTTTCAAAGGAAATTGGAGATTGCCAGAGATGGGAAATAAGTCTTTGCTTTAATTTCATCTCCAAGCAATCAACAGCAGCTTGCTCAATAAATGATACACATCGCGGCCTTGGCCTCTGACTTCTTCTATCAAGAGGAGTAAAGTTAATTAAAGGTATTTCATTTGGGTGAACACTGCTGACTGATTCTTGAATATCAGATGGAATTTCAAACTGTTCCTCAGCAACGTACATTTCAGATTCATTTGTAATGTTCTGAACCTTCTCTATCGGCATGGCTATGTCAGTGCTGCAAGATTTACGAAACTGAATTGATGAATGGCTGTTACTTGCTTTTTGTTGTGTTCTAAATTCAGCTCTGTCTGTTTTGATCTCATCAAAACAATTAATTTGTTTAGAATCCATTGCTTGGGTCACAGATGGTGGAGCCTGTTTCTTATCAAGAGATTGAGGTTTTAAATTAACCAATGTCTTAGTGCTAAAAATGGAGACTGGTGGAATAATCAATACATGGCTTTCATTGAATGGTTCTGAAAGTGACTTCATTATGTTCACATTAACAGAATCTATGAGGTTAACCCCCTTGATTAATATTGGTCTCCACTGATGAATTCCAATCCTCCTTTGCAAATTAAATTCCAAGTCATAAATGTCAGGTTCCAGAAGGGCTGGCATTTTCAAATCCTTTCCAATGAGTTCAATGCATGATTTCTTAGGTAAGGATAACATCTCCCAAGCCCTCTCCTCCTTTTGCTAGTTGTTTATTCACTATACTCCTGGCATTAGAGTAGACACCTCTCAATCCTATGGTCTGACCTCTCCCCTTCTCTGTTCCCAGTCCACCTGCCCTCTTGCACTGCCTATAACCCTTATCTGTTTGCGAGCTACCTTCCTCACTCTCAGTCACGTCGCTTTGATCCCCTCCCCCCAACCTATCTAGTTTAAACTCTCCCCAGTAGCCTTAGCCAACCTTCCTGCCAGGATATTGGTCCCCCTGGGATTCAAGTGCCACCCGTTTTTAGTATACAGGTCACACCTGCCCCTAAAGAGGTCCCAATGGTCCAGGAACCTGAATCCCTGCCCCCTGCACCATTCCCTCAGCCACACATTCATCCTCCACCTCACTCCATTCCTTTCCTCACCTTCCCGTGGCACAGGCAGCAATCCCGAGATTACTACCTTTGCTTTCCTCCTTCTCAGCTGTCTCCCTAATTCCCTATACTCTTTTTCCATGTTCCCTTCCCCCTTCTTACCCACATCAGCGGTACCAATATGTACCGCTACCTCCGGCTCCTCTCCCTCCCACCTCAGGATTTCTGGGACTCGCCCAGCGACATCCTGGATCCCAGCCCCAGGGAGGCAGACCACCATGCGAGACTCCCGCCTGCCTCCGCAAAATCGCCTGTCCGTCCCCCTGACTGCCGAGTCCCCGATTAATACCACCTTCCTCCTCCTTTCCTTAGCCCTCTGAGTTACAGGGCCGGACTCCACCCCGGAGACACGGCCACTGCTGCTTCCCCCAGATGGGCTGTCCCCCCCAACAGTACTCAGACAGGAGTACTTGTTATGTAGGGGCACTTCCACCGGGGTGCTCTCAATCACCCGTGTTTTACCCTTCCTGGCTGTCACCCACTTGGCCTCCTCCCGTGGCCCTGGTGTGACCACCTGATGATAGCTCTTGTCTATCACCTCCTCATTCTCCCTCACCTGCCCAAGATCGTCAAGCTGCAGTTCCAGCTCCCTAACACGGGCCCTCAGGAACCACAGCTCGACACACCCCTCACAGATGTGGATGTCCGGGAGGCCAGGTGCCTCCAGGACCTCCCACATACTGCACTGCGAGCACCACACTGGCTTTACACTCATATTTCACCCTTTCTTCCGAGGTACACAGAGAAAAGTAAATTATAAATAAAAAAAATAAGAAACTCACCCCTGCTCGCCCTTTCTGCTTAAGCCCGATGAGCCAAAGCCCCTCAGTTCTCACTCAGCTCCCTCTCACTCCGCTGCCCGCTCCCAACTAGATAGTGGGGACTGCCTTTTAAACCTCCCGTGCACTCTTCAGTAACAGTGAAAGCAGTATCAGTGAAAGTGACTTCTTATGCATAAATGGCAATCCCCATTGACCTTCTAATGCCATCTGAGCAACATTCAGCTCAAGAGTACCAACCTGGTTATTAGGTAAGCTTGGAGTAACTGAAGGTATTGGTTGATCATTCGCATTTTCCATTTGCTGAACTTCTCCATTCACTCCCTGAATTTTTTTGTCAATTTCCAACTCTTCAGTAACTGGTGTTGAAACAGAATGAAGTTTTCTTCTGAGCTGAAGTAACTCAAATTTTTCAACATTTTCTTTGGTCAGCAAAGCAACTTTCTGAATGCGTGGATAAACATGAAAATTAGTATTGCTTGCCAATGCATATTTTTCATCTTCTCCCAAATGGTAAATTTCAGACAAAGGTAGCTGGTTCTTGAAGTTAGGAACTTCTAATGATTCCATCTGTTTTGTCTCTGAGTCTGGGAAGACTGTTCCATGAAGACCATTAGTGTAATTATTGTTTATAAAATCATTCTGTACTGGCTCGCTTTTTATTTTGTCAATTATTGCTGTGGAGGCAAGCAAGGTCTGGCCTGGTGGGGATGTTGGACAGGGGGATGGCATGCATTCTGATGTTTCTATTTCACTGAAGGTTTCATACACAGTAACATGTGCATTTCCTGTTTCAGTATTCATGCTCGTACTTGTAGACCTAGATGATTCGGAAGGCCACTGAATATCTGAACAACGGGCAAAAGAGAAACAACCATCACGACTGCAGAATGGAATGGTTTCAAAACCAGGAGTTGGCACTGGAGAAAGTGGGTCGCAAACTTGGCTTTGTAATGTAAAGGTGCCAGATTATTTATATTGACGGATGGTATTTTTCTCATTGATGTTTCAGTATTGTAAGAACTTTTGATTGTTTGTGTACTGTAATTAAGAGATGACTCAGGACTTGATCATCGTGAACGTGCCATTTTGGCATCCTCACCACCTGTTATCTTTGACATAAGTGCTTCATCCTTTCTAAATTGTGACGGTGATACAGAATATTTCTCACTCTTGTAACTCCTGGAATCAGCTTCTTTCAGTGCTGTCTTACTTCTTGGTCCTGAACAATATTTGTCCATTGTGTTACTAGTAACTGTGCACTGCTCATCAGTACTTCGCCATGTAATGCTCAGAGTCATCCTCCATATTTCTTCAGAAGAGAACTGGTCAGATGTGTTTGTTCCAATCGAGGTGTAGTTTTCGAACAAATTCTGTTCTGAGCATTTTTGTTTCAAGTCTGATGAGGCGATACAGCTCTTTCCACCACCGTTTAAAGCACTGTTAAGAGAAGAGGTATCAGAAACTGAGCTGGACTTTTTGTAACTTAATTTTTCAGATGCAACTGAGCCAAATGAATGAAGGGATGTATCCTTGCCGCAATGGCGATGATGATCACGTAAAGGTATCTCATTGGAGCTTTGATGTAATGCTTTTTCATTTAGTGCTCCTTCACCTTCTTCAAACTTTGACTTGTCAAATTCTTCTCTTGCATTACGTTGTTTTCTGTTTAGTTGCAATACATACAAGTCAACACATTAAAAATAATTCAAATTATCTCATCAATATATATTAACAGAACAATGTTATACAGGCAACTTCTCACAAATGTACATTTTAAAGAACAAGTACAAGATTTAGTAGATTGTCACTCTGTTTCATAGGGCTGAATTTTCTGGTCCTGCCTGTGGCGGGTTTCATGTTGGGCAGGAGCAGAAAATACAGAGAGAAGCCGAAAATCAGATTTCTGGCAGGAAATTAATTTGGAATTTTCCCCTCGCCGCATTCATGGTAGACAAATGGCGAGTTGGGTTTCCCACTGATCCATGACAGGAATGCCATTTGGGTACATTACCATGTCATGAATACTCAATATAAGTCTATTTGCTGGTTCCACCTTCTAATCTTGCATCACGTTAGTGAGAAATTAGATTGGTCGATACAAGGTCTGGAAATGAGTGGCATGCAGCTGCTGGGCCTCATATCGCTCGTGCTTTTGAGATGACTGCAACATTCATAATTTACTTGCAGCAGCACTACTCCAGATTCTTACCAATAACAGTGAGGCCAGAGTGGCGGAGGATGCAGGGTAACTCTGCTCACTGACACTCTCCGTACTCCAGGAGGGCATGTTCTGCAGGGCTAAGTCAGGGCTGCAGCACAAGACAGAGAACAGCATTGATACGTTTGGGAGTTGCGGGGAGGGGGAAGGATTATGGAGTCATGAGTGACAATGGGCAGTAGTGGAGTTGGTGGGTAGAAATGGCAGGCAGAGGGGAGACTGAGTGTGGGGAAGCTGGAGCCTGATGTGGAAGACTAGAATGCAGACACAAAGCTGGTGGATGAGATCGAAGTGTTTGAATGGGAGGGAATAGACACAGACACCAGAGAGGTGCGGTGGGAGTGGGGGGGGGGGGGGCGGGGGCGGGGGCTGGTGAGATAGATCGCACAGTGACAAATGGAGGTGGGGGCTGGGAGAGTATAAAGAGGAAGTGGAGAGCTCCTTGAAAGAAAGTCATAATCACTAGTCAGGGCTAGGGGATCAAGGTGAGAAATGAAAAACAGTTGTTGGGCTGAGTCGACCTCACATTCGGTGAGATGTTAAAGACAGTCTTGAGGCTTCCAGGACCAGGCTACAGCACTATGCAAGACATGTACATTACTGTACTATCCCAGGGAGGGACAAAGTTTAAGTGTTCAATTTGGATAAGGTACGGCTTAGTATGCAGGGCATGAACATGGTCTTACCATCAGTGGCCATAGGCTTGTCTGGCTCAGTACTGAGTTGCAGATGGTACGGTTAGGGGAGCTTGTAAATCAGGAAAACATGATAAAGAGGGGGTAGTCAAACTTTGTGTGCGTGTGTGTGTGTGTGGGGCGTTGTCCTCGGTATATGATAGTGTACAGATCCTCAAGATTGGGAGGGGTGAGGTCTACATGGGACATATGGTATTGATGAGTTCAGGTGGCTGAAATGTTCATTACAATTACAATGGGATCTCGGGTTACTCGGAAGCTGGAGAATAAAGAACAGTACAGCACAGGAACAGGCCCTTTGGCTCTCGAAGCCTGGGCTGATCACGTTGTTCTATCTCGACCAACCGTCTGTATCCCTCTATTCCCCAGCTGTTCATATGTTTATCCAGATAAGTCTTAAATGTCGCTAACATGTCTGCCTCAACCATCTCACTTGGCAGTGCATTCCAGACCCCCACCACTCTGTGTAAAACATTTCCCCCGCACATCTCTACTGAACCTTTCCTTATAAGAATAACCAGAAGGACATTTTCCTACAATTGTGGAGTTGCAGGAAATTTGGAGGAACCCGAAAAGTGACAAGGAGAGGTTTGCAGCTCGTCTTTAAACAAAAAGGTTGCAGCACCATAGCCTGAAGTTGTTACAGTTTGAAATCAAAGCCTGCACAGCATGGGTCTGAGAAGTGTGGGAGGAGCCCAGGACTGGGTTGCTTTCAAGGGGCACCCTCAAACTGCATTGGTACTCAACATTGAAATGATGCTCGAGCTGGGAGAAAGAGAAAGATTTCCTTCAGAACCTGCAATTGGAGCCGTCCCCTTTTGATGTGTGTCAGAAAGAGACTGCAGGAGTCATCGAGTTCTTCAGGGTAATGTCCAAGACCCAACTATTAACAACTGCTTCATTAATGACCTTCCTTCATCATAAACTCTGAACTGGAGAGGTCTGGTGACGTTTACACAATGTTCAGCACCATTCATGATTCCTCAGATGAGAAAGCAATCCATGTCCATATGAACACCACTCAACAATCACCAGGCAAGAATGTTCTCTTCCTGTTGGGGAGCATTTCAGCGGTCATGGGCATTCGGCCTCTGATATTCAGGTAAGCGTTCTCCAAGGCAGCCTTCACGACACACGACGGCGCAGAGTCGCTGAGCAGAAACTGATAGCCAAGTTCTGCACACATGAGGACGGCCTCAACCGGGATATTGCGTTCATATCACACGATTTGCAATCCCCACAGTTTGACTGGACCCGCAAAGTCTCACTGGCTGTCCTGTCTGGAGACAATACACATCTCTTTAGCCTGTCTTGATGCTCTCTCCACTCATATTTGTATCTTAAAGACTTGGTTAGCTGTCAGTATTCGCATTTCAACCATTATTCATGTAAATTGAGTTTGTGTCTTTATATGCCCTGTTTGTGAACAGAATTCCCACTCACCTGAAGAAGGGGCTTAAGGCTCTGAAAGCTTGTGTGGCTTTTGCTACCAAATAAACTTGTTGGACTTTAACCTGATGTTGTTAAACTTCTTACTGTGTTTACCCCAGTCCAACGCCGGCATCTCCATATCATGACTACCAGCGACACCGCAAACTGCCACCTCCAAGTGGAGAGGATCTCCAAGAAAATCGCGCATATCGACACTGACATCAAGTTTCTACAAAGATGCAAGAAAGCAGACAAGATACCGAAAGGACTACAGATCACGAACCCACTCAGGTCAAACTATAACAGACTACGCTGAGAGACTTTGCCATCGCACCTCTCTCACACTCCTCAAACACCTCGTACACCAGCTCAACAGCAAACGCCGCAGCCTGGAAACCAAGATAGAGTCCACATTCTCAACTTGCACTCAGGATGCAGACCAGCTGCGAAACTCTGCCAAGCAGACGAGACAAAGGAACTACACCATCTACATGCACACCAAGAACAGGAAACTTGAGAAACTCGGCATCACCACCAGCAGCAACCAAGCCTCCCCCGGTACCACAGTAGAAAACAGTACCACTGCAGGGAAGTCCATTGTCAACTTGTCTGACTACACACTTCAACCAGATGAAATCGAAGTTCTCAGCTGAAGGCTTAATTTCTGCCCCACCACCAAAATAGACCCCATCAGTCTCGCAGCAGACACAGAGGAATTCATCAGGCGAATGAGGCTGCGGGAGTTCTTCCACAAACTCCAAGAGGACAACAGCAAACACAATGAGACAGACAATGAACCAGAACAGCCGACAGAGAGATCCGCAGTGCATCCGAAGAGGAAAGAGTCGAATTGGACTACTCCGGAAGGCCACTGCCCTCGACTTGACATGTATGCCCAAGCCCTCAGGAGGTGCGTCAACACCAAATTCATCAGCCGCACTCACAAGACAGCCCCGAACATCACCCAAGTACAACGCAATGCCATCCACGCTCTCAAGACCAACCGCAACATTGTCATCAAACCAGCAAAGGAGGGGCCATCATCATACTGAACAGAACAGATGACTGCAAAGAAGTGTACCGACAACTAAACAACGAGGAACACTACAGACAGTTACCCGCAGATCCGACCAAAGAACACACCCGTCAACTCAACACTCTGATCAAGACCTTTGATCCGGACCTTCAGAGCACCCTCCGTGCTCTCATCCCACGTACTCCCCGCATTGGAGATCTCTACTGCCTCCCGAACATACACAAGGCAAACACACCCGGCCGTCCCATCGTATCGGGCAATGGGATCCTGTGCGAGAACCTCTCCCGCTATGTCGAGGGCATCCCGAAACCCATTGTACAAAGAACCCCCAGCTTTTGTCGCGACACGACGGACTTCCTACAGAAACTCGGCACACATGGAGCAGTTGAACCAGGAGCGCTCCTCGTCACAATGGATGTCTCGGCACTCTACAACAGCATCCCCCATGACGATGGCATTGCTGCAACGGCCTCAGTGCTCAGCGCCGACAACTGCCAGTTTCCAGATGCAATTTTACAACTCATCCGCTTCATCCTGGACCACAATATCTTCACCTTCAACAACCAGTTCGTCATCCAGACACACGGAACAGCCATGGGGACCAAATTCGCACCTCAATATGCCAACATCTTCATGCACAGGTTCAAACAAGACTTCTTCACCGCACAGGACCTTCAACCGATGCCATACACTAGATACATCGATGACATTTTCTTCCTTGGGACTCATGGTGAACAATCACCGAAACAACGATATAATGAAATTCCATCCCACCATCAGACTCACCATGGACTACTCTCCGGAATCGGTTGCATTCTTGGACACACGCATCTCTATTAAGGACGGTCACCTCAGCACCTCACTATACCGCAAGCCCACGGATAACCTCACGATGCTCCACTTCTCCAACTTCCACCCTAAACACGTTAAAGAAGCCATCCGTATACACAGGATCTGCTCGGATGAGGAGGATTGCAACAGACACCTCCAGACGCTGAAAGATGCCCTCATAAGAACAGGATGTGGCGCTCGACTCATCAATCGACAGTTCCGACGCGCCACAGCGAAAAACCGCACCGACCTCCTCAGAAGACAAACACGGGACACGGTGGACAGAGTACCCTTCACCTTCCAGTACTTCCCCGGAGCAGAGAAGCTACGGCATCTCCTCCGGAGCTTTCAACATGTCATTGATGAAGATGAACATCTCGCCAAGGCCATCCCCACACCCCCACTTCTTGCCTTCAAACAACCGCACAACCTCAAACAGACCATTGTCCGCAGCAAACTACCCAGCCTTCAGGAGAACAGTGACCACGACACCACACAACCCTGCCACAGCAACCTCTGCAAGACGTGCCGGATCATCGACACCGAGGCCATCATCTCACGTGAGAACACAATCCACCAGGTACACGGTACATACTCTTGCAACTCGGCCAACGTTGTCTACCTGATACGCTGCAGGAAAGGATGTCCCGAGGCATGGTACATTGGGGAAACCATGCAGACGCTGCGACAACGGATGAATGAACACCGCTCGACAATCACCAGGCAAGACTGTTCTCTTCCTGTTGGGGAGCACTTCAGCGGTCATGGGCATTCGGCCTCTGATATTCGGGGAAGCGTTCTCTAAGGCGGCCTTCACAACACACGATGGCGCCGAGTCGCTGAACAGAAACTGATAGCCATGTTCCGCACACATGAGGACGGCCTCAACTGGGATATTGGGTTCATGTCACACTATTTGTAATCCCCACAGCTTGCCTGGACCTACAGAGTCTCACTGGCTGTCCTGTCTGGAGGCAATACACATCTCTTTAGCCTCTCTTGATGCTCTCTCCACTCACATCACATTGTTTGTATCTCAAAGACTTGATTAGCTGTAAGTATTTGCATTCCAACCATTATTCATGTAAATTGAGTTTGTGTCTTTATATGCCCTGTTTGTGAACAGAATTCCCACTCACCTGAAGAAGGGGCTTAAGGCTCCGAAAGCTTGTGTGGCTTTTGCTTCCAAATAAAACTGTTGGACTTTAACCTGCTGTTGTTAAACTTCTTACATATGCAGCAAGACAATGGACAATATCCAGGCTTGGGCCGACAAGTGGCAAGTAACATTCATGCCAATAACCATCTCCCCATGACATTCAATGGCACTACCATCGCTGAATCCCCCACCATCGACATCCAGGGATTTAACAATGATCAAAGCCTGAACTGGATTAGCCATATAAACATAATGACTATAAGAACAGGTCAGGAGCTAGGAATACTGTGGCAATTCACCTTTTGACTTCCTTCCCCAAGGCCTGTCCACAATCTACAAGGCATAAGTCAGGAGCGTTATAGAATATTCTCCCCTTATTTGGACTGCTAATAACTTCTTCAAGAAGCTCAACACCATCCAGGGCAAAACAGCCCTCTTCATTGACACTTCTTCCACAAACATTAATACCTTCATCAGTGAGGCACAACGGCAACAGTACATACCATATGAAAGATGCATTGCTGGAACTCACCAAGGCTCCATTGACAGCACCTACCTAACCCACAACCACTATCATCTATAAAAAAAAGGGCAGCAGATACATAAGAACACTAAAGTTTATCTCAAACTACCTCCACATCCTGACTTGAAAGTATACTTTGTTCATTCACATCTAACAGTCCCAGGGTGGAGGAGTATTGAATAATGGAACCTGGTGCTCATTGCTGCCTTCTTGATGGCAGTGATTCAATTGAGGGGAGAAGGGCCCCGCACCGTCTAGCCCATCTTCCAGAGGAGGCCTCGCCTGAGGTCCATGGTTCAGGGGAGCCCCAGTGCCACCCAGAGGATGAGGAGTTTAGACCCATCTAATGGAGGCCACCTGCACAACCAAGGGAATATCGAAAAGTCTCTCCTTTCTGGAGATGAGCAAAGACAATGTCACATATATCTGCATCTGTCAAGGTATGGAGTGGATCAGAATTGCCACATAGTGTGGGAGGATCTAACACCCCATGATCTGGGAGGACATCTCCTGCCAATCAAACTGAAGATCACTGGTGCACTCAATTTCTTTGTCTGAGGATCATTGCAAGCATCCAGAGGGAACCTATGCAGCATCTCAGTCCTTGGCACATAAATGTATCGAGCAGGTGACATATGCCCTCTACTGAAATTCACATGTGATGAAGCTATTCAGGCTGTTCGATTTCTGGGGTTTGCAGCGATCTCAGGATATGCTCGAGTTCAAGGTGCAGATTGCACACATATAGCTTTGAGAGCTCCATGGCAGCAGCTCTTGATGTTCATCAACAGGAAAAGGTTTCACTCACTGACCATTGGTGTGCAATCATCGGAAGGACATAGAACATGTTTGTAACAGGTACTCTGGGAGTTCCCATGATTCACATACACCCTGAGTCACTCCCAGATACTTTGCATCGAAGGGACTCAGTAATTACAGGGCTGGCTGCTTGGGGATAAGTGGTAACGAATCAAACGATGTCTCTAGACACCCACGTGTCGTCCTCAGAGTTCCTCAGTGGAGAAGTGTATCTGATGCATAAATTGACACAATCCATCATCGAGCAGACCATTAGCACCTTAATCCAAAAACATCACTTTGAATGTTTGGACCGCTCAGGTGGGGATGGGGCTCTGCAAGAACCTGCAGAAGGTACCCCACATAATCATAGTCTACTGTGCTCTTCAAAACCTGGCGCTTCAAAGGGGGTCCCTGGCCAGAGGAAGATATGGAGAAAGTTGATAGCTTCTTAGATGATGAAGGACAGGAAGGGCTAAAATCTAAAGACAGAGATGAGAGTCAGCACCATGTGAAGATACAACCGAAGAAGTATGATGTGGAAGATGATGTAATTAAGTGGTTTGCAAGGCCATTTCATGCATGGATGTCAGATTTCCTTCCCTAAAGTGAATATTAGTGAATTAGATAAATTTTTAAAACAATCAAGTGGTCACCATTACATGACTATCTTTTTATTCCAGATTTACTAACTGAACTTGTTAGTAATTTCACCAGCTGTTGTGGTGGAAAATGGACTCCTGTTCTGGTATCTGGATTACTAATTCTGTGACATTACCACTGTAAGGGGAAAAATACAAGGGAGCACACTTTAAAATGGCAATACAAGAAAGCACACTTTAAAATGGCTGCCTGGCATATAAAGGGTTAACTGGGAAAGCCAAAAGAGCAGACACAGGCTCCTGCTGTTCAGAAAAACCTAACAGACAAGCCATTTCCAAATCACAGGCAGTGACTCATAGCAAACAAACACCTCAGGAAGCCAAAGCCAAGGGTCAAGACATCTTTTAAGATAAGGAAACCCCAAAACAAAGAGCTTAGATTAATGTTAAAGGAAGGCGGGAAATATGAATGCGAGGGAACCGATTAGCACCTGAATGAGACGAAACTAGCCATTGATAGACCCATTCATAAAATGTTAAATGTCTATACCTGTTTGTACTCTTGTAAACATGGGGAAATGTACCCATTCATGAAATGTTAAATACTTGTACTCACTTAAACAATGTGATAATCTTCGAATCACCGGTATGCCCATTGTGTAAAGGGTATAAAATTGAACCGCTCCCGGTATACAATTGAGAAAAGGTGTTCTACGAACATAGTGCCTTCTCTCCCGGGGCTCCGTTTAATAAATCGTATTTTCTGAATCTCGAAGTCTGACTACTAGTGGATTTTTCCCACAACAATTGGCGTAGTCGGCTAGGATCCTATTACTGGTGAGATCGATTGGCCATGGTCGCAACCGGGGTAGAGATCGCGGAATCTGTGACAGTCAGACTGGATCAGGAAATACGGTTCATAAGGGGAAACATTTGTACTGTTTATTGGTGATAAGATTTGTTATAGTGATAAGTACTAACTGCTGATAGGAATAAGAATAACTGTGATTTGTGCTGATCAACAAAAGGACAAGGTAGTGCCTGTCTCAAAACCTCTGCCTTAGACTGGCTATTAAGAGCAGAAATCTGCCACGTGAAGGTCAGGAATTGAAGTGAGTGAGAGACACCAAGGGCACTAAAGGATTGTGAAGCACAAAAGGGCAGAAGTCGGTTTAACATCACCCTCTGTAGTGGCGAACAGACGCAGAGGTGCCAGCTGATTGCATGAAAGTTATTGAACAGTTGGGAACTGTACTGTCAATGTGGTGAAAAGCGGGGCGGAACAGGAGTTTGATCAACTCTGACCTAAACCGAAATCTGGTGGAGAAGCACATTGCCGAAGTGGTAATCGTGGAAGCCGTGAGTATAACTTAAAACCCTGTAACGGCAGTAAAACACGGTGTGAGAATAGCAATAGTGGCCTGGGGTAGTGAAGTCCCTACGGTAGTTAGCACACTTTACTAAAGAATAATCGTGGCCGGGGTTAGTGAAGTCTGCGAAATGGCAGACAGTGAAGTTAAAAGGGGATCTGCAGGTTCCCTGATTGAAATCTACATGACAGACAGGAAGGAGTTAATAAAGAGAATGCAAAAGGATGGCTGGGATACTTCTCAAACCTTAGAGCAGCAGAGAAAGTGGATAGATAAAGTAAAAAGAAACAGAACGAAGAAAATAGGAATAACGTTAACACATCAGTTAGCAGGTCTAATTGAACAAACAATTGCCTCTACAAGGAAATGGAGAGAGGACAAAGAAAGAATTAGAGAACTAGAATCCCAAGTGAGGGAATTGGAAAAACGAAATCAGGTTTTAGAAAGGCAAGGGGGAGGAGAAACTGATCCTCTACCTTCTTATGAGTCTACCCAGCAAGGGCCAACGGCACCTTCAGAAGAGTGGGAACAGCTGGAACACAACTTAGCGCCCATAACTAGAGGGGGGACAGCAGCGCGACCCAAGGCAAATTATAAACCCTTTACCCCAGGGGAAAGACAGCAGATAATGGCTTCCCTGGGCAAATTACAAACCAGAAGCGCGAACACTACATTCTGGGAAGAATTAGACACAATCTGGGTAGGACATCAATTACACCTAAGAGACGTACACCAGCTGGTCAGGGCAGCCTGTCCAGCGGATAAGTGGAGGCAGGTAGCAGGGGGACCCGTTGCCCCTATAGCACAGGATTATAATGGGGGACGGTGGACACATGTAATCCCCCTAACAGCAGAAATAGATGTCCAACAGGCACCCTTCTTACAGTTTAAAGAAGAAATTCAGAGGGTCTTAGGGAATGCTCCCACTAACTGGAGCAGAATTACCACCACAAAGCAGCTAAAAGGAGAAGGAGCCTCTGAGTATGGGGAACGATTGTTCCGAATATACCAAGAGTGCTCAGGACATGGGAATCCAGGGCGAGGAGATCGAGCGTTCATCCAGGCTTTTAAGGATGGACTCTCTAGTTCTCACCAGGTCATCCTAAAAATGGGAGTGATTATGTCCCAAGATTACGATGAATTGGTAGAATGGACTAGTGGCATACCTGCAGATGGATAGGAGAGATCTTAGTTTTTGTATTTCAGTGTGTTTGTGAGATCTGGTAGCCTGTCGAATGTAGGTGGTTGTTGTTGTAATTAGATTGAGAGCAGGGAGTCGGAGAAGCCTCTTTGTTCCTGTGGAGTGTTTGCTGCAGGCAGTGGGTGCAGTACATTGCACCTTGGTTTAGCCTCAGGGGGCTGGGAGAGTGTTAAAACTGTAAAGATTAAAGTGATAGGATTTCTTGAATTTACTTCTGTTTTGAGTCAATTACAGTTTGGAAGAAAGAAGAATAAAAGCGACTGTCTTAATCAATGTTCTGTATTCTCTTTGAATGTTTTACACTCATCCCAGTCTGAAATGATAAGTTTGAATGAAAAAGGATGTGCTGTGGAATGACTTTTGGAAGCTTCCATGTGTGTGTGTGTGTTTAAACAAAGTGGTTGCGTGGATGCTTTGTTGTTGTTTGCTTTAATGTTAAGAAAGAATTTAAATCTTGAATGAAAAAGGATGTGCTCTTTCCTTTGTCTTGAAGTAGAAATTATAAGAGTTAGTTGAGGAGTTAAGAAAAGAAAATAAGTTATTTTGTGGAAAGGTAGAAAAGCAGGGACAAAAGACTAAGGTAAATATATTGTCTATGAGTCAGTTTAAAGTATACCAAGTCAGTGAAATACAGTATTAATCGCAAAATATCGCGATTTGCGAACGTCAGATAGTTTAGTATTCTGAACTAGTTAAAATTATGTACTGCCGTCGGAATTTCATGAGCCATCAAGGTTCAAGGTTTGCCAAATATAAAAGCACTGCAAAGCTTAAAATCTAGCCAGTTAAGAAACCAAAATGTTCCTAATCAAATAACTGGTATGTATTGTACCTGCTTTGATTTTGATTCGGCGCCTGTTACTTTTCCTAGAGTGCGGGGGTTTCGATCTGGAGCTCAGTTTAAAAATAGAAACGGCTTGAATTAAAACGGTTTGGATATCACGGTTACGATGTGTAAAGTGGTATGATACAACTGCCGCTTGATTGTTGATATTATACAGTATAGCACTGCCATATAGACACAAGAATAACATCAAATCCTGAAAAGCCTTAACCAACTTTGTATGATATATTCATATACTATATTGTGTATTGATAAAGACATAATTATTTTGTGAAGTACTGTGGTGTAGCGCTTGCACGCAAACAAATGATCAAATTAGAGATAATGTAAGAGCACATCATATAAAGATCGGAACTGAATGGCATGTGATTTTAATGGGGAAAGCGATGTCTTTTGATAAGAATGAATGGATGTCCAACTGCAGCCAAAAAAGGCCAGTACAAAGTGTTATTTAATTCACACTAAGCTTGCTATGGAAGGGGGATATATAGTTAAAATGTATAATGCACTAGCTAAAGCCATACAAACATCAGGGAGAAGGTGGACAGAGTATTGCCCACTATTTTAAAGAAATTAAGAGCTACCACAAACCAGACAACCAGATTAACCCCTTATGAACTAATGACAGGACGGGTGATGCAACTACCAGAAAGCATCATAACAGGTGGGACCGATGTCGGTCCACTAAAAGATAAAATCAAGAGATACGTTCTGGACCTGAGCACCCAGCTAAAAGGGATGCGCAAATTGGTAAAAGACAATCAGGAAATAAAAGACGCAGAGAAAGAGCTTGAAATGCTCCCTGACGTCCCAACAGCGGGAAGTCGCGTCCTAGTGAAAACATTACCCGACAAACCAGGGTTTGCACCAAAGTGGAATGGGCCACATGAAATTATAATTAGTGGGGACACCTGTGCCTGTATAGACATAAGAGGGAAAGGTGTCTGGAAGCACTGGACGCAGCTGAAATTATACAAAGGAGATAAGTAGCTAAATTGATGAACTAACAGAACTGCTTTCCTCAACACAGGCAAAGACTGCAAGCAAGAGCCGGCGTGCGCGGGTTAATAAATGAAATAACTGTAAAAAATTGAATTGTAGTGTTAAGTTTTATAACTGTTGCGAATATGTATGTAATCGCGTATGTAATTGTATTATTTTGCGTTGTGGCAACTGTAAATCTGACTGGGCTAGAAGATAACTTGTTTTACAAAGCCCACATACATTTACATGGGAATCGAACTGTATGTTACCCATTAACACAATCTGTAGAAGCCCTATTTGTAGCCACCCCTGGGTGGACCCCTCATGACTTATATACTGTAGATACATCAGAGACACCCTGTAAGGGACAAATTGGCAAATATAAAAGAGGTTTACAGGGGAGATGTGTGGGACTTGTAAACCCCACAAATCCTACATGCGAGGGGTCCCAACAGGAGGGAGGAAAAGCTTGCCCAGACACTGCAAGCTATCCGCTTTGTTTCACGGGGCAGGGATGGGGATGTGCCTATGCCTTAGTCCCTAAGAATGATTCTTGTGTACAGACACATTGTGTCCGTCAACATTGTCAGATTAACAAGGGACAGATTACTTGTATTTGTGACGAATGGAAATGTTTAAATATAACCGCGGGAAGACAGCTTATTTGCGGGCAATGTAATGGGACTCACGTAAGCTCAGCCAAATGGACATACCCCTTTGATACTTACCAGGTGGTGGGATCAAACGCGAAGCCAAATAAACTGAACAATTGGCAGTATGAGCAAACTCACAATCGGGACACTAAATGTTACCGGGCTAAAAAGGGGTATGTATTCCTCTTCAATGGTACCTACATGACAGAAACACCAAACCTCCCAAACCGTTTTGCGGTAGGAACAATCGGGCCACTGACTGTTCCATGCCCTCAGAAGGGGTACATTCGGAGGAGAATAGTAACCCGGGCTATTAGCAGGGAATTCTGCGCTGACTGGGAAGCCCCGGGTACACTGGGATCCTCACTGGAGTATGGGTTCCTCGGAGCTTTATCTCTAGGAGGGTCAGCCGGGGTAATTGGAGCAAAGAATAGAAACCATATTGTTTGTGGGCTAACAATCCTGGGAAACAGCACTTCAAAAGCATTGGAGGCTGTCAACCAAGAAATGGCTGAGTTAAGATTGTATGCTCAGCAGACACGATACGCGGTGGACTACCAGTTAGCACAAGGGGGAGTATGTGCCATCATAGGCAACAAATGCATAACCCATGTCACAGATGAGTCTTACAATATTACACAGGTCATCAATGACATCAGGACACAACTTGATAACTTTAGACAGGGACCCAAAAGAGGAAGTAGTTGGCTCACATGGCTGGTGGGAGAATCCTGGGAATCGTACCTGTTACATGGGTTGATTATACTCATTGTCATTATACTTGTCTGTTGTCTGACTGTGGGATGCCTTAAAGCCTGTTTTAAAATAATGTTGACAAGAATTGTGCCAGGAGCCAGTGTGTACATCGAAGAAGAACCCCTAATGAAGATTCCCGAAGACGTCAGAAGAAATGAAGATACTGGAAGAAATAAAGACATCGAAAGAAGCAAAGAAGGAGAGAAGAACGAAGACCTGTATATGTGAATGTATGATTGTTGGTCTGGGGATTGTTCAAGCTATAATCCGACCAAAAAGGAGGGACTGTAAGGGGAAAAATACAAGGGAGCACACTTTAAAATGGCAATACAAGAAAGCACACTTTAAAATGGCTGCCTGGCACATAAAGGGTTAACTGGGAAAGCCAAAAGAGCAGACACAGGCTCCTGCTGTTCAGAAAAACCTCACAGACAAGCCATTTCCAAATCACAGGCAGTGACTCATAGCAAACAAACACCTCAGGAAGCCAAAGCCAAGGGTCAAGACATCTTTTAAGATAAGGAAACCCCAAAACAAAGAGCTTAGATTAATGTTAAAGGAAGGCGGGAAATATGAATGCGAGGGAACCGATTAGCACCTGAACGAGACTAAACTAGCCATTGATAGACCCATTCATAAAATGTTAAATGTCTATACCTGTTTGTACTCTTGTAAACATGGGGAAATGTACCCATTCATGAAATGTTAAATACTTGTACTCACTTAAACAATGTGATAATGTTCGAATCACCGGTGTGCCCATTGTGTAAAGGGTATAAAAATGAACCGCTCCCGGCATACAATTGAGAGAAGGTTTGCTACAGACCATGTGCCTTGTCTCCACGGATCCGTTTAATAAATCGTATTTTCTGAATCTCGAAGTCTGACTACGAGTGGATTTTTCCCACAACACCACTATGTTAATTTACTTTGATTGGAGGATAAATACATAACAAATTACATTCAAAATAATGTGATGGGATCTTTTACTTTCACTTGAGAGCAGACGGGACCTTGGTTTAACATCTTATCCTGAATCTGACACCTCCGTCAATGTACTCATGCAATGCAGCATCCAGGAGTTTCAAACCAGATTTTAAGTCTAAAGTGGAATAATACGAGCTGAGTGACAGCCAAGTCTACAGTCAAATCCACATAGATGTCAGTCAATCAGGCTTTGGCGAAACCATCACCTTTTCCTTGAACTTGGTTGATGGTGACTTCCTATATCGGAAGTTCAGTTATAGATTTCTAACATCAGTCAGAATGCTGATTTAGACTCTCTCTATTACAGGGGTACAAGTATCACAGATGTGGTTGGCATATGCTGCTCTCTCTCTCAATAAAACAACGTGTTTGATCGTTCAAATACCCCTGATTGATGTGCACAACATCTGGGCTGAAACACTGCAATCTGCAGTCGATCTCGGAGTTCTCAATTCCTCGAGATTACTAATCATGAACATATTTACAGCCTTCTTCTGAGCAGCAGCATTTTTACATTTTCCTTGCTAAAACCACTGCAATACAACCTGTAGAAGCATAGCGTAGCCAGAAGTAAAATTTAGGAATATTATGAACTCGCACCGCTGAGAATATTACGTTATGGCATCATAGTAAGCCATTAAAATGTGAAAGCATTTCCAATTATTAGCTGGTCTATGGAGCATTTTTATAGTGGCTGCTGATCCTGCAATGCCACATACCATTTATATTATTGTTAATTAATTAGCAGAGCTTTATTGAAGTGGAAGGATTCTAAGAAGTGATTTTGGAATGGGAATGCATGGAAGTGGGGATCAGGAATAGCTCAGGTTAAGGGTTGTTCAATGAACCCAAGAACACAGGAGCAGGCAATTTGGCCCCTCCAGCCTGCTCTGCCATTTAACTGCATCATGGCTGACCGTCTACCTCAATCTCATCTTCCCACACTATCCCCATATTCCTTGATGTGATTGGTATCTAGAAATCTATAAACCTCAGTCTTGAACATACTCAAATGACTGAGCTTCCACAGCACTCTGAAGTACAGGGAACCAAAGGTTCACCACCCTCTGATTGAAGTAATTCCTTATTTCAACCCGAAATGGTCTACCCCTTATTCTGAGACAGTGCCGCCTGATACAGATACTAGATATCCCCTCAACCAGGAAATATATCCTTCCTGCATCTACCTTTCAAGCCCTGTAAGAATTTCATGCACTTCCATGAGATCAAGGGCCCTATTTTACCATTTTGATTCTAAGTGCTGAATCTGGGAGTGTTTCAGATCCGACTTTTAGACCTGTTCTCAGGCACTCCCATACACGTACTGCCTGAAAAAATATCAACGATTCCGAATCGCGCTGCACAAGCCTGTGAGCAGGGCTCAATGCGCCCACAACCCTGCAGCTCCGATCGGCGCCTCCAACTACTGACAGAATGTAGCCTTTTAGCCACATCCCTCTAGGCACCCCCCCACCACCCCACAGACAATGTCCCACTCCCCCCCCCAACATTACTGACCCCCTTATCCCCCAGCCACCCAGACCAATCGTGGGCCCCTCCTCTCCCACTCTCCCCCCGCATCGATCTCAAGCAGAGTGGCAGCAGACCCACTTTCCCCCCACCACCGATCTCAAGCAGAAGGGCAGCGAACCTCCACTTCCCCCCGACCAATCTCAGGCAGTGATCCACCCTCCCCCTTCGATCTCGGGCGGAGTGACAGCGGACCCCTCCTTACCCCCCGCCACTGATCTCAGGCAGAGAGGCAGCAGACCACCACCCCCCACCCCCACACCACCGATCTCAAGCAGAGTGGCAATGGACCCCCTCGCCTCGGATCTCAGGCAGAGTGGCAGCGGACCCCCCCCTTCCCCGTCACCACCGATCTCAAGCAGAGTGACAGTGGACCCACCATCCCCCCGCCCTACCAATCTCAAGCAGAGAGCTGTCAGACGCCAGGCACTTATCTCCTCACGAACCCTCACTGATGGAGCGTCCAAATCGGACTTCCATGGAGCATGTCTATTTCACGCCAATTCCAGATGGACGAACGTAGTGGTAAAGGGAGAAATGCTGGTAAAGTTAGGCATGCAGCCCATTAAGTCAACTGAAATGCATGCAAACGCATTTAAATGGCCGTCGCGCACGGTCCCAATCGCGGCCATTTTTGAGCCTTGGTAAAGGGGGAGGCGGGGCACGGATCGTACTACCTGCCTCACGCCCGACTTTACCAAGTTTTCACGCCCGGAAACGGGCGCAATGTGACGGTAAAATCGGGCTCCAACTCTCATTCTTCTAAACTCTAGAGTACAGGCCCAGTTTCCTCAATCTTTCCTCAAAACAATCCCACCATCTCAGGAATTTGCCTGGTCAGCCTTTGTTGCGCTCTCTCTATGTTAGGTATATCCTTCCTTGATAAGGAGACCAAAGCTATACATAATACTCCAGGTTTCGTCCCACCAAGGCTGTGGAGGAATTCAGGACTTTGTGGGAGGCTAGGGAGGAAATTGCGGGTCCCCGAGCAGAGATATTTGAATCATTGACAGCCACAGGTGAGGTGCCTGAAGATTGCAGGGTGGTAAATGTCGTGCCTTTGTTTAAAAAACGCTGCAGGGAAATGCCTGGGAACTACAGGCTGGTGAGCCTCACTTCTGTAGTGAGTAAGTTGTTAGAAGGTATTCTGAGAGACAGGATCTATAGGCATTGAGAGATTAGGGACAGTCAGCATGGCTTTGTGAGTGGAAAATCATGTCTCACAAATTTGATTGAGTTTTTTGAAGAGGTAACCAAGGTGGATGAGGGGAGGGGAGGGGAGGGCAGTGCAGTTGATGTTGTCTACATGAACTTTAGCAAGGCCTTTGACAAGGTACCGCACGGTAGGTTGTTGCATAAGGTTAAACCTCATGGGATCCAGGGTGAGGTAGCTGTGATGACTTCAGCCAGGGTAATGAGGTTGGCTTGCTCGAGTATGAACTACCTGATGAGTCCTCGCCCCTTCGCTTTGGGAGAGGAGTACGGCAGGGCTGCCCCCTGTCCGGCCAACTTTATTCTGTGTGCGTGGAGCCATTCCTGCGCCTCTTGCGGAGGAGGTTGTCGGGTTTGACTCTGCGCGGCCCAGACATAGGGGTGGTCCTGTCGGCCTACGCCGATGACGTGCTCCTCATGTTCACGGACCCGGCTGACCTGCGGAGGATGCGAGAATGCCAGGTGGTGTACTCCGCCGCGTCCTCCGCCAGGATCAACTGGGCCAAGTGCTCCGGACTCCTGGTTGGTCCGTGGGAGACGGACCCCCTTCCGGAGGAGCTCAGGCCTTTCACCTGGAGCAGGACCAGCCTCCTCTACCTGGGGGTCCATCTCAGCCCAGCCGAGGAATCCTGGCCGGCGAACTGGCGGGAGCTGGAGGCCAAAGTCTCCGCCCGCCTGGGTCGCTGGACAGGACTGCTCCGAGTGCTGTCCTACAGGGCACGAGTTCTCGTCATAAACCAGCTGGTCGCCTCCATGCTGTGGTACTGGCTGGTCACTTTGACCCCGCCCCCTGGCTTTGTCACCGATATGCAGATAGCCCTCGTGCGGTTCTTCTGGGACAACCGACTGCACTGGGTCTCTGCCGAGCTTCTGCATCTCCCGCTTGAGGAGGGCAGACAAGGTCTGGTGTGCCTCCGCACATAGGTAGCGACCTTCCCCCTCCAGACCCTGCAGAGATACCTTTACGACGAGCCTCCTCCACGATGGTGTGCGATGGCGACGTATTTTTTCCGCCAGTTGCATGGCCTCAACTACGACGTGCAGCTCCTGCATATCAACCTGGGGCGGATTCCGACCTCCTTGCGGGAGTTGCCCGTCTTTTACCAGGACCTCCTTACGGTCTGGAACGCAGTCGCCTCGCGACGCAGCTCTCCCCCGTCAGGAGTAGCGGCTCTTGTGCGAGAGCCGTTGCTCAGGAATCCGCACCTCCAGCCTTACAACTTCAGGTGGCTGGCGGAGAGGAGGGCCGTGGACGGCGGGGTGACCAGGATCGGGGACGTGCTGGATGGCGGAGGAGCGGACTGGATGAGCCCCCACATGCTGGCTGAGCGCGCGGGGGTGGCCGTCTGGCGCGCGGCCAAAGCCATCCAAGACCTTAGGACGGTCGTGCTCGGCCCCGAGTGCGCACGCGGTCTGGAGGCGGCGCAGGCGTGCGGTGGGATCCCGTCCGAGCGTTCCCCTGCTCGGACGGAATTTCACATTGGCCCAAAGCCTAGACCCCCCCCCCGCCCCCGGGTCAGATGCCCCACTGCGTGTGCCGCCTCGCGGAAATTTCCTCCGTGCCCTTTTCCACCGCGTGGAGGCGTTTCCTGTACGGGCTGCTGCTGCACACCTTTCATTACCGCGTCCTCGCCTGTCGCCCGGATACATCTTGGTGGGCCTTGTTGCCGCCGGGCGGCGGAGGTCCCCAGTGGAGGTCCCTCTACGGAGGGATCTCCCCCAATTATCTTGGGGACCTGGGGTGGAGGGTGCTGCACGCAGCAGTGCCGTACAACCGTAGGTTTTTCCGGTTCACGGGCTCCCAAGACTGCCCTTTCTGTGGCCTTGTGGAGACCGTGGACCATGTCCATGTTCTGTGTTTTAGGCTGCACACCCTTTTTGGTTTCCTCAAACACCTTTTACTGATGTTTTGTTTGCACTTCAGTCCCACGCTCCTTATCTCCGGGCACCTGGTGCGGAGAGGGGCGGATCGGGATGCCGACCTCCTCGTGAACCTGCTCCTGGGCCTGGCGAGACGCGCCATCAATAGGTCCACGCAGCGAGCGATCAACGGGGCCGTCCATCCTGACTGCCTGCCCCTCGACCGCGGCTACATTCGCAGCCAGGTGTCTCTGGAGAGGGAGCATGCGGTGTCCACCGGCGCAGTTGACGCCTTCCGCGACCGCTGGGCACCGCAGGGGCTGGGGTGTATTATCGACCCTGATAATCACCTTTTGGTTTGATGTTTTAAGTTTCCTTGCGACTTTGTTTTTGGTTCGGGCTGTTCCCCCTTCCTTTTGGGGAGCTGCCCCTTTTAATTTGTCCCTAAGTTAGTTTGAGTTTGTTTATTTGGTTGGTATCGAAAGAAATACCTGATGAGTCCTCGCCCCTTCGCTTTGGGAGAGGAGTACGGCAGGGCTGCCCCTTGTCCGGCCAACTCTATTCGATTTGCGCCGAGCCATTCCTGCGCCTCTTGCGGAGGAGGTTGTCGGGTCTGACTCTGCGCGGCCCGGACGTAGGGGTGGTCCTGTCGGCTTACGCCGATGACGTGCTCCTCATGTTCACGCACCCGGCTGACCTGCGGAGGATGCGAGAATGCCAGGTGGTGTACTCCGCCGCATCCTCCGCCAGGATCAACTGGGCCAAGTGCTCCGGACTCCTGGTCGGTCCATGGGAGACGGACCCCCTTCCGGAGGAGCTCAGGCCTTTCACCTGGAGCAGGACCCCGAGCGTTCCCCTAGTCTAAGTAATGGTGACCATGAAACGATAATTGATTGTTATAGAAATCCATCTGGTTCACTAACATCCTTTAGGGAAGGAAAGCTGCCTATAGGTGACTCCAGACCCACAGCATTGTTTTGGTCGCCGCACTACCAGAAGGACGTGGAGGCGTTAGAGAGAGTGCAGAGAAGGTTTACCAGGATGTTGCCTGGTATGGAGGGTCTTACCTACGAGGAGAGATTGGGTAAACTGGGGTTGTTCTCCCTGGAAAGATGGAGAATGAGGGGAGATCGAATAGAGGTGTACAAGATTATGAAGGGGATAGATAGGGTGAATGGTGGGAAGCTTTTTCCCAGATCAGAAGTGACGATCGCGAGGGGTCACGGGCTCAAGGTGAGAGGGGCGAAGTATAACTCCGATATTCGAGGGATGTTTTTTACACATAGGGTGGTGGGGGCCTGGAATGCGCTGCCAAGTAGGGTGGTGGAGGCAGACATGCTGACATAGTTTAAGACTTACCTGGATAGTCACATGAGCAGCCTGGGAATGGTGGGATACAAACGATTGGTCTAGTTGGACAAGGAGCGGCACAGGCTTGGAGGGCCGAAGGGCCTGTTTCCTGTGCTGTACTGTTCTTTGGAGGGATATGTCGCCATGTCACCTGCGCATTAGCCTGGGCCTCCGGATTACTACTATATCACCATCTTTGATAAGGTTTCCATTATCTTTCTTTAATGGCCAATTAAATGTGCCTTTAACAAACCATGCTAATTCCTGAACTAATAATACGTTCTAAATCCTCATTAATTTTCCCTTGAAGTAAGGAATCGAAAGGGAGAAAAGTTTGATAAATTTGTATCTTGTTTGCATATTGCTAATTTGGACAAAAACCTGGCTCCTGCCAGCAACAGAAACATTACACACAACGTGCACTTTATAATCATTTTTTCAACACTATTCCTTGAGGAAGGTATAATATATTTTTGATGCTCAACATATTGCTTTCCTGACAGCTACATATGCTTCATAGTGCTCTATGAAAGTTATTCATCATTGCTCTGCTACCATTATTACATGGACATCTGAAAGTGATTGTCCTTTGTCTGAAGTCACCAAAATAACTACTATAGTTTCATTGAGATGTCTGATTTTAGCAAATGAATAGGAAAAATGGCATGTACTTGTTGATGCTTTTCTGGAACATCTTTTGAAATTTAAAACTTACTTTTTCATGCGATGTAAACCTCGTTTATATTTACGTAAGGGCACGCATTTGTCAATTTCCAGCCTTGCTCTATTTCAGTTGACTCTAAGTCAAAGAGTAGAGAAATGTCAGAATTATCAATAACTACACAATTAATATGTTTTAATCTCCAAAATTGGTTGCAAACTTTACAAATTTTCATTAATTCCAACATTACCATTAATTGGATTTTTCCGCGTTTCAGCCTTCATTAATCTCTTCCGCTTTTTACGAAAATAACACTAAAAATAAACAAACATTTCATTTTTATTCTGACAGAATCGTAAACTAAATTCGTAATTCAGTAGTATTAATTGCCAAAGAGTGCAATTTTCATTTTGGAAAACATATTTATGAAAATATGATGATGTAGTATAAGTACACAATTTACATCTGCTGTAAAAATGCCACAATGTACCTGCAGCTGTCAATTACACATGGAAGAGCATGAGGGCTGTTATGTTAAAATGCCATGTAGAATTAGCTGATGTGGCTCTTATATGTTGCCTCGGTTAATAACTTATCGTTGCTATACCCAATGTTACGACGTGGATACAGATCAGCATTATTCCAATGACATAACAATGACATATATATGAAGAAGATCTTGAAACCTTTGATGATATAACAAGGCAATTTATTATACCAAATAATTTTGCATGGATATTTTTTTTAAAAATCAGCTTCTTGCGTCCCATCAGATCTGAGTGCGTGTATCTGAATTTGAAGAGCTCATTTGCCAAAAGATCATTCGGTGCAGCCTTTCTGGTCACTGAAGAGTAGCTCTCATTCTGCCATATGCTGTTCCTGGGCAGAATTTTCCCATTTCTTTTCCAGGTGTTGTCTCAGGCAGGAAAAACGGAGGATAGCCCACCAGCTGCCTCGCCAGGTTTTCCCACTGTATTTTCTAACAAATTAGGGGTTTTAAGAAAGTTAAGAGGCAGGATGTCATGCAAGGAGAGGTGAACCAGCAATCTCAGGTGCCGAGATCAGGGGGCCCTACACTGATCAAAAATTGGACGGTTCTCTAGCTTTCCCTTCCATCCCCTCCCTTGAAACCTTTGCCCCAGGCTTCCCTTCATATCCCTCTCTTCAGGCTTGCATTGAAGCACCGGCACCACAAAACCGCCAAGAAGGCTGCCTGTGCCCCCACCACCCCAAAACGAAGATGTAGAGCCGATTCACAGGTGCCAGCTTGAATTCACTCAACTCCAAGTTGGCCTCGGAGGTCTGGTCTGCTTGTGTCGCTTGAAACCATTCTGAGTTTAATTTGACGTGGGGGCAGGATTCCAACTTATGGGTCCGATAATGATATGCAAATATATTACATTGAGATTCCGATGTTGAACACAGGAAATGTGACCAGCCACCAATGGGAGGAGGGGCAATCGCGCCCTAAATCTATGTCATTTATCACACCTAAAGACTTCTCGCAACTCTCACCACCAAACCTGCCCAATGCAAAAGGGAGCAGAAAATCTCAGCCATCATCTTTAGTACAAGCCCCAAAGGTTTCTTGTTTATTCCTCTGTCCAGTGGTGCAACTATTGTTAGGAGGCCTATAAACTACTCCCACCAGTATTTACTCACCCTTGCTATTCCTAATTTCCACCCATACTGATTCTTCTTGATCTTCCGAGCCAAGATCCTTCCTCACAACTGTCCTTATATCATCCTTTACTGTCCAGGTTACTCCTCTTTATCCGTTCTGTCTGTCTTTTCGAAGGGTTCTGTTCTACTGGAATATTTATTTTCTCACTTAGCTCATCTTGACTCTGGGGTGAATTTTCCCGTTCCACCCGCCACGGGAATCGCGAGGGGCGGACCATGGAAAGATCTGTTGACCTCGGGCAGGATTTTCCAGTTTTGCGGAGTGTGTGGCCAGAAAATCTCACCCTCTGTCTCTGTAACGGTGATTAGATCAAAATCATTTATCTCTGTTATGCCACAACTTCACCTATAGCAACTAGGCTTCACAGAACTTGAGCACTGCTGAAAGAAGAAATTTTGTCCAAGTTTTTTGTCTTGCCAGAGTCCACTTGCTCACCAATCCGCACTCTCTTCTCAAAGTATAACTTTTGTTTCCCCTGACATTGGTATTCTTGTGATTATCGCCAAGCATTGTTTGTTTGAAAACTTAAACCAGGCAGCTTAACTTTGATTGATAATGGCATTGCTCCAAGGAATGAACCAGCAAACTTATTCTGTTTAGCTGCAACAAGCACAAATGTGTGCATATGTTTTTTCTCTCTGCAATGAACAGGGCCCCGTGTATTTCTATGTGTAACTTCCAGTGCATGCAAAGGTGCTACACTGCGAGCTTGACTCTCACCATCAGTTTTACTTTTAGCATAATGAGGATTATTTCGCAAATGTTGTCAAATCGCAGAATCACATCAAATGCTGGACGCTGTTCTGAGGTTTTGCAAGCACCAGCTGGTTAAGTACAATCTATACCTTGCCTGTCACGAACAGCAGAAGCGACATGCTGTTTGATGCATTCTGCCAGTCCTTGGAACTATGGACTACTTCATTTATCTCACTGCAGATGTTTTGCACGTTCAGATAGAGCCTTTAATTTTTTTACTACCATTCTCTGCATAGATCTTACTACCCGATGCACTATTATAGTTAAACTCTGCAAACCTTCTTGTTCCACTCCATCTTTACTTATAATCTTTACACTGTTTTAAGTGAGCAAGCATGAAAACAGCAGCTGATCACTGATTGCAGCTCGTCACAGGGTGAGAACTTGGGAATTTGGTGAATGAGGGAATTGGGAGGAGGTGCTTTTTATGCAAGTAGCTACCTTAACTGAGCTTGAAAAAGCACGGAGAGTGGTAGACCAGTTTAAAATATCTAATGCTCGATGGATCAGTCACATTCCGAGAAAACAGGCAAGAGACTGGTTGTAGCATTTTGCTCACAACTTTCAAAACTCGGATACCTTAGCAGTCGTTGTGAGGTTTTATTAGTAGTATTAGGAACAGTACAGTTTAGGGTTTCTAATCTCCAAGTTTATAATGGGTAATCTGTAACGGTAAGGCAGACAGGATAATTTGGCGACATGGAATGTTCATCATTTAACATGTGGAAAGTTGTGGTTGCTTCCTGTGGCCTACATGCCTACAAGTTAAGGAAGTGTCACCAGAAACTTGAGCTCTGGATTTCAGAGCTTGTGAGACAACTGAAGTTAATATGACGCAGCTATGAGACCGAGAACTCATGGATCGCACATTTAAGGTGGTGATCGATCACACTACAGGTTAAAAGAGTACAGAGACGCAATAGTCAATCTAGAAGCATCAGGCAGATAGCCTAATGCAGGGTCCCCCGAGTCCATCCCATAAACAATTGAGTTCTCTGTTCTGGACATTGGTGAGGGTGATGGTTCCTCAAGAGGCTTGCAGCTAGAGTCAAGGCCAAGATCCTGGTTGAGGCCGTTCTCATGTGTGCGGAACTTGGCTATCAGTTTTTGCTCGGCAATTCTGCATTGTCGTGTGTCGTGAAGGCCACCTTGGAGAACGCTTACCCGAAGATCAGAGGCTGAATGCCCGTGACTGCTGAAGTGTTCCCCGACAGGAAGAGAACACTCCTGCCTGGTGATTGTCGAGCAGTCTTCATTCATCCATTGAGGATGGCCTCAACCGGGATCTTGGGTTCATATCACACTACCTGTAACCCCACAACTTGCCTGGGCTTGCAAAATATCACTGACTGTCCTGGCTGAGACAATTCGCACCTCTTTAATCTGTGCTTAACCCTCTCTCCACTCACATTGTCTGAACCTGTAAAGACTTGGTTACCTGTAAAGACTCGCATTCCAACCATTATCTTGTAAATTGAATCTGTGTCTATGCATGCCCTGTTTGTGAACACAACTCTTCACTCACCTGAAGAAGGAGCGACACTCCGAAAGCTTGTGCTACCAAATAAATCTGTTGGACTTTAACCTGATGTTGTAAGTGGGCCAATCCATGGCTTATAAAGGAAATTAGAGAGCATATCTGCTCTAAGGAAGAGGCATACAGATTGGCCAAGAAAAATAATAGGTCTGAGGATTGGGAGCAGTTTAGATTTCAGCAAAGAAGGACCAAGGGATTGATTAAGATGGGGAAAATACAGTACGGAAGTAAGTTTGCAGGGAACATAAAGACTGACACTAAGAGTTTCTATAGATATGTAAAGAGAAAGAGGTTGGTGAAGACAAATGTAGGTCCTCTGCAGACAAAAACGGGGAAATGTATAAGAGGGGACAAAGAAATGGCCGAGCAACTGAATATATACTTTGGTTCTGTCTTTACAAAAGAGGACACAAATCAGATACCAGAAATGTTGGCGTTTGCAAGATTTAGTGAGAGGGAAGAACTGAAGGAGATCAACATTAGTAGAGCAGTGGTACTGGGAAAGCTGATGAGATTGAAGGCAGATAAATCCCCAGGGCCTGATAATCTACATCCCAGAGTACGGAAGGAAGTGGCTCTAGAAATAGTAGATGCATTGGTGATCATCTTCCAGGATTCCATAGACTCTGGAACAGTCCCTGCAGATTGCAGTGTAGCGAATGTCACTCCAATATTCAAAAAGGGAGGTAGAGAGAAAACAGGGAATTATAGACCAGTAAGCTTAATACCGGTAGTGGGGAAAAGTCCCGATTCCACGATCAAGGATTTTATAGCAGAGCATTTAGAAAGCAGTGGCAGGATCAGACAGAGCCAGCGTGGATTTGACAAATCTGTTGGAATTCTTTGAAGATGGAACTAGCAGAGTTGACAAGGGGGAACTAGTAGATGTGGTATATTTGGACTTTCAGAAAGTGTTTGACAAAGTTCCACGCAAGAGATTATTGTGCAAGATTAAAGTGCATGGGATTGGAGGAAGTGTAGTGAGATGGATAGAAAACTGATCGGCAGAGAGGAAACAACGAATAGGAATTAATGGACGCTTTTCAAATTGGCAGGCAGTAACTAGTAGGGTGTCACAGGGATCAGTGCTGGGACCCCAGTTATTCACAATATATCTTCATGATTTGGATGAGGGAACAAAATGTAACATCTCAAAGTTTGCAGATGATACCAAGTTGGGTGGGAGGGTGAACTGCGACCAGGATGCAGAGATCCTTCAGAATGATCTGGACAGGTTGGGTGAGACAGCTAATCAATGGCAGATGCAGTATAATTAGGATAAGTGTGAGGTTATTCACTTTGGAAGCAAAAACAAGGCGGAGATTATTCCCTGAATGGCTGTAAATTGGGAGAGGGGAGTGTGCAGCGGGACCTGGGTGTCCTTGTGCACCAGTCACTTCAGGTAAGCATGCAGGTGTAGCAGGCGGTAAAGGCGGCAAATGGCATGATGGCCTTCATCGTGAGAGTTTTTGAGTACAGCAGCAGGGATGTGTTGTAGCAACTATACAGGGCCTCGGTGAGGCCACACCTAAAGTATTGTGTGCAGTTTTGGTCTCCTTTTCTGAGGAAGGACGTTCTTGCTCTCGAGGGAGTGCAGCGAAGGTTCACCCGGCGGATTCCAGGGATGGCGGGATTGATGTATGAGGAGAGATTGACTCGGTTAGGATTGTTTTCGCTGGAGTTCAGATGAATGAGGGGGGATTTCATAGAGACTTATAAAATTCTAACAGGCCTAGACAGGATAGATGCAGGGTGGATGTTCCCGACGGTGGGGGAGTCCAGAACCAGGGATCACAGTCTGAGGATTCAAGATAGACCATTTAGGATGGAGATGAGGAGACATTTCTTCACCCAAAGAGTGGTAAACCTGTGAAATTCATTACCACAGGAAGTAGTTGATGCCAAAACATTGAATGCATTCAAGAGGCGGCTGGATATAGCACTTGGGGCAAATAGGATCAAAGGCTATGGGGAAAAAGCAGGATTAAGCTATTGAGTTGGATGACCAGCCATGATCTTAGTGAATGGCGGAGCAGGCTCGAAGAGCCAAATGGCCTCCTCTTGCTCCAATCTTCTATGTTTCTATGTGGGCAGCATGGTGGCACAGTGGTTAGCACTGCTGCCTCACAGCACCAGGGACCTGGGTTTAATTCCAGCCTTGGGTAACTGTCTTTGTGGAGTTTGCGCATTCTTCCTGTGTCTGTGCAATTTCCTCCCACGGTCCAAAGATGTGCAGGTTACATGCACAATTGTCCCTTGAATGTCAAGGAATTTGGCAATGGGGCTGACAGGAATAGGGCCTGGGTGGGATGTTGCCAGTGCAAGCTCAATGGGCTGAATTACCTCTTTCTGCACTGTATGGATTCTATGATTCCATGAACCATGGGTATGCAACCATGTGTACTGGCTATAGTCTGGAATCTGCAGAATCTGTGCAGGAACTCAGGCTAAAATATATTGATTTTTAAAAAGAACACAAGAACTCAGAGCAGGAGTAGGCCATTTGGCCCTTCAACCCTGCTCCGCCATTCAATTAGATCATGGCTGATCTTTTCATGGACTCAGCTCCACTTACCCACCCGCTCACCACAGCCCTTAATTCCTTTACTGTTCAAAAATCCATCTATCTTTGCCTTAAAAACTCTCAATCAGGTAGTCCCAACTGCTTCACTGGACAGGGAATTCCACAAAGTCACAACCCTTTGGGTGAAGAAGTTCCTCCTCAACTCAATCCTGAATCTGCTCCCCCTTATTTTCAGGTTTCACCCCCCAGTGGAAACAACCTCCCTACTTCTATCTTATCTATTCCCTTCATAATTTTATATGTTTCCATAACACCCCCCTTCATTCTTCTAAATTCCAAAGAGTATAATCTCAGTCTACTCAGTCTCTTCTCATAAGCCAACCTTCTCAACTCGGACTCAACCGAGTGAATCTCCTCTGCACCTCCACCAGCGCCAGGACATCCTTTCTCAAGTAAGGAGACCAACACTGTACACAGTATTCCAGGTGTGGCCTCCCTAGCACCTTATATAGCTGCAACATAACCTCCCTGTTTTGAAACTCCATCCCACTAGCTTTCGAGGACAAAATTCCATTTGCCTTCTTAATTACCTGCTGCACCTGCAAACCAACTTTTTGTGATTCATGTACAAGGACACCCAGGTCCCTCTGCAAGCTGCAATTTTTTACCATTTAAATAATTGTCCACTTTGCTGTTATTCCTATCAAAATGGATGGCCTCACATTTACCAACATTGTATTCTATCTGCCAGACCCTTGCCTACTCACTTAAACTCTCTATATCTCTTTGCAGACTTTTATAGTGTCCTCTGCACACTTTGCTCTACCACTTATCTTAGTGTCATCTGCAAACTTTGACACACTACACTTTGTCCCCAATCATCTATGTAAATTGTAAACAATTGCGGTCCCAACACTGATCCCCGAGGCATACCACTAGTCACTGATCGCCAACCAGGAAAACACACACTTATTCCCACTCTTCGCTTTCTGTTAGTTAACCAATCCTCTATCCATGCTAATACACTACCCGTAATGCCGTGCATCTTTATCTGATGCAACAGCCTTTTGTGCGGCACTTCGTCAAATGCCTTCTGTGCGGCACCTCGTCAAATGCCTTCTGGAAATCCAGATACACCACATCTACCAGTTCCCCATTGTCCACTATGCTCGTAATGTCCTCAAAGAATTTCATTCAATTAGTTAAGTGTGACCTGCCTTTCATGAACCCATCGTGTGTTTTCCCAATGGGACAATTTCTATTCAGATGTCTCACTATTTCTTCCTTGATGATAGCTTCAAGCATTTTCCCCACTACAGAAGTTAAGCTAACTGGCCTATAGTTACCCACCATTTTTCTATCTCCTCTTTTAACCAGTGGCGTCACATTTGCTGCTTTCCAATCTGCTGGAACCGCCCCAGAGTCCAGCGAATTTTGATAAATTACCACGAGTGCATTTGCTATTTCCACCACCGTCACTTTTAGTATCCTGGGATGCATTCCTTCAAGGCCAGGAGACTTGTCTACTGTGATGCTAGTGTACCTTTAAGAAAGTTTTTTTTTAAAACATGACTTCTGCAGCTTTCACAGCTTCAGTGGTTTCTTAGCTCGCAGCTTCAGTGACGTCACTGTTGCCGGCTTGACTGGAAATGTCCTTTTATTGCTCAAGTGTCTTCATTGGGGTTGTTTGTGGTGTTTGCTTTGGAATTAGCTTTGCAATCCTGCATTGTTATGAGGATGGTCATGTGTTTTTGGACGGTTTTTTACTTTTCAGTTCAGAGCTGCAGGTTTGAGTTTTAGTTTTAGAAGAGACAGCAAGATAAAAGGAATTGTTTTCTCTCTCTCTCGGTTTTGTTTTCTTTGGAAATTCTCCTGTTTTCCTGAAGGGTGAATATCTGCTGTTGTTGGGGCTGGACCAGAGTCTCTCTGGTGCTTTGGGAAGCTGCCTGGTCTTCAAAGTGTGCAGAATAAATCCAGAGAGCTGCAGACTTCAACCAAAGGACTCAATCTCCCTTATCACGTGAGCAGTAGACTTTGCTGAACATGTTTAAAGGGTTTTCTCTATGGCAAGGGTTTTGGTTTGATTGGAACACATTAGATATCTTTGTTAAGGGTTTTATACATTATAGCGGTTGTTTTGTTTCTTGTTTGCAATTGAAAAAATTCTTGCTAATTTTCTTACTATACATGTTAACTATGTTCTAAAATAAACTTTGTTCCACAAAAGCTTCCTTGGGTTTTTTGAATCACACCTGAAGTGGAATATATCATGTTTATCCTAGCCAAATTCAAGATACAACATTTATGATTCAGATGGGCTTCATAAAATACATTAGAGTTTCTAACCTCAACCATAACACTACCTTTAGCCCCATTAACTTACCTAACACTGCTTCTTGAGTGATAATGATCGTTTCTAGATTCTCACCTGTCATTGCCTTCTCATCATCAATTTGGGGCATGTTATTTGTGTTTTCCACTGTGAAGTCCGACACAAAATACCTGTTCAATGCCTCGGCCACTTCCTCATTTCCCATTATTAAATCCCCCTGCTTAGCCTCTATGTTTACCTTCGCCGCTCTTTTTCTTTTTATATATCTGTAGAAACTTTTGCTATCTGTTTTTGTATTCTGAACTAGTTTACTCTCATAGTCTATCACACTTTTCTTTATAGTTTTTTTGCAGATCTCTGTTGGCCTTTAAAGATTTCCCAACCCTCTCGTTTTCCACTAATCTTTGCAATTTTGTATGCAAGGCCAGAATTTATTACCCATGACAATTAAAGAATGGTGATATAGTGCGAAGGCGTGATTTTGCTTGACGAAGTTGAACTTGTAGATTGTGGTGTTCCCCTGCATCTTCTGCCCTTGTTATTCTCGGAGCTGGAGGTTGAGAATTTGGAAGGTGCTGACGAAGAAACCTTGATGAGTTCTGCAGTGCATTTTGTAGATGGTACACATTGTGCATGTAGTGGTGCGAATAAAGTTTAATGTGCTGAATGGGATATAGAAATTTACCAGGAGGATACAATCTGGTAGACTGAAAAATGTTCCAAATAATTACGTTGTTTGCCGCCTCCCTAAATCAAGAAAATTACGACCTGTTAAAAGGTAGAGGTAAATTTGGACAAATTGTACGTTGCAGTGATTAAGCACATGAACAAAATATTTTCCAACAGCAGATGATGGTGATAATGGGAGGTGGACAATACAAGACTCCCAAACACCCAATTAACTCCCTGTCACACACAAACACGGGGTATTCCAATACTCAGTAACAGGATAACACCGGGCACGTACCTTGCAGCGCGGATAGTGTGCAGTCGTCGATTTTACCGACTTCAGTAAGCTATTCTTCCTTCTTCTCCTTCTCCCGTTGGATGAACTTGCCCACGAATTTCATGATCAAGACCACGAGGCCCCAGACTATTAGCAAAATCGCGATCACCAAGATGACGATGCCCAGGTTCGTGGTCCACGGGAACGACAGCAAGTTGTACATGAAATCGTAGAGGACAGCAAGTTGTACATGAAATCGTAGAGGAGTTTGTAGCCGCACCATATCGCCAAAGTTTCAATCACTGTTTTCAGCCCCGACCTCTCGTACAGAGTCTGCAACATGGCGGCTCGGCAGGTCGGCCAACGCGCCTGCGCGCGCCCGCACACACGCGAAGCTCCCAATTCAACCTCGATGTCACCGGGAAACTGGAGCCGAGAAACGGAGAGTCAGGATGAGGAACACGAACCGATTCCTCGAAACTGTTTTTCTTTCTTTTAAAAAAATACAGTGCAAAATATTGTTAAGCCACAACGTGTCAGGTCAGCGCCGACACTGAACTGGATGGTCCCGGCTCCCCGTCACCGCCTGCCCAGCGCCATTGCTCGGTCACAATGGCTCAGCCCATTACCCACACTTGGGGGGGGGGGGGGCGGTGTGGGAGGGAGACCAGAAAATATAACAGTATTCACACACAGGAGGAAATAAGTAAACATTTCAAATACAATTACTGTGACTTATTTTGTACTTCAGACGTGCTGGTGTTTCTGCTCCTACTTTTGCCCTTATTTTTAAAGAATGAAGTAAAATCTCCCCCCCCCGCTATCTATTGGATAGGCGACGCTATTGTGTGACGCTCGTTGCCAGGTGACACTTGCCGCGGGAAAGAGGCACGTGCCGGTAGGCTGGCTCCTGGGGACCAGCTGCTGCCTGTGAGCAGAGTGCACACACATTCCCGTCAAACCTGGGCATTGCAGTGGTGTTTGCAATGGATAGCGGGTTTGCAGCTGAGGAAGATCGACCAAATGTTTGCTGGCAATTTATTTTTCCTTGTGGGTAACAAAAACTACAGACTTTGGCACAGAATTAGTGTCAGAACTCTAGAGCAGTGGTATCAAACAGAATTCACATTTTGATTTATTATTGGGATAGAGTGAAAAGCATTGTTTCCCGTGCGCAAAACAAACAATGGAGAATTGGAGGTGAGCAAGTGTACATACATGACTAACAAGAGGCAGGTTGCACAAGCCTAAAGCAAATGCCTCACTGGAACCTTGCACTGACACCCTTTCTGAATCGTTCATGGAGTACATAGAGTAGAAGGAAAGGAGAGGCTGCAGAATATGGTGTTGCAGATTCCAGACAGGGTGAAGAGAAAGATCAGCAAAGAGAACACTATTGGACAATTTAAAGGTGTTAGAGTTAAGTTTTAAGAGCACAGAACGAGAGTAAAAGATTGAATTAGAGAGTATGCTGGGGACAGCTTGCACAAAGTCACCTCACTCAGCTGCCATCATTTTTTCACATTGTGGGCTTGGTGCAACATTCTGGTACTCGGCATGACCCACTTACAGTAAAAATATTCGCGAGAAGAGAAATTGGTCTGTGTCTTCCTCATTTTTGCACATAAAAGTATCATAATTTATCCCAATTTCTGGGTGCAGGCTATTACACCTAAACCGTGTCAACAGCATAGCCACCTTGTTAGTCCTTGCTGTTGGCCTTTTTCTGGCCACCAGAAATCAGCACTGGATCACTTTTAATGTGCCAAGGAAGACTCTGTGCCTGTTTAAAGACCCTTGCACAAAATGGGTACACAGGTTTAGCCTGTTCCGTGCAAGCCCTCACTCGATTCTTCAATCCTGCAGCAGAACCTCGAGGGATAGTGGATGCCACTGAAGAAGACATGTAGAATGCCAACATGACAGCATTACAGTAGGTCCTTTCCAGCTTTCCTCAACTCTCTTGTGTCTGTGATACTTCCTCAGCACATTTGGAAACCTCAGTCTCCATCCCCTTTTTTCCGATTGTTCACCAGTGGGACTCTGGGGATCTGTTTATGTATTTGAAGAAAATAGTTCTTACATTTTTGTTAGTGTGCAGTTAATAATCCCTTTGCATACCAGGATTCATGGAATTCTGGAATTCTCCCTTGCAAAAGACTGCAGGGGCAAGGTCAACTGAAAATGTCAGAACTGCAATTAGTGCATTTTGTTGGGTCATGGAGGTGGATTTTTCTGTTCCGCCCATCACAGAAATCGTAGTGGGCAAGAGGCAGACCATGGAAAGATCCGTTGACCTCATGCAGGATTTTCCAGTTTCAGGGTGAGCGTGGCCAGAAAACCCTGTCCCAAGTATCAAAAAATATGGAGAAAAGGCAAGCAAATGGAGTTCAGGTTTGAGGTGCTGAATATCCTCTTCCTATCGCTATGTTCTGATGCATTTTAATTAACAAGACAACTGAGCAACCAGTCAGAAAGAATGGTGCTGAATTAGACATTAACTTGAAAAGCCTGCAAGCATTATTAATGAAACTCAGTTTATCAATGCACCTATGGTTCTAATTCTGAAGGGAGTAAGGGAACTTTTCTGTGCAATGTCCAACCTCACACTGTCAAAATCAGGAAAGTTGAGGCAGATCTGTAGGGTATGATATAATAGCAGCGTTGTTAAGTTTCTGGCAGGACATGCCACAGTTAATCAGAAAGAGGAAACCCAGGAGTTAATCTTAATTTAAGTGCCTGTAACTTTCAGACAGGACGTCAGTGCAAGATTCCAGGTGAGGCACATGCCTCAGGCTCCTCGCATCTTGTTAGTAATGTATGTATACTTGCCCAGCTCCAATTCTCCATTGTTCGTTACCTTTCTAAATACGTTTTAAAATCCCTCTTTATCTCCCTCCCTGGAGATGTACTCCTGCTCCTATTTCTTGTGTTCAAAAGTTCTCCACTATTCAATACACTCATGTTTTATTTTGGGCTTTAATTCAATTTTCCTGCTCGCTCCTCACTCTTGAAAACAAGAAAATTAATTTTGAAATAAAGGCATTATCAGCCTGGGAGCTGATGCAGGTCAGTGTTCAAAGGAGAAATAGATGTGACACTTAACATGCATTAGTAAACGGGCAGTAAAATTTTGGATGAATTCAAGTTCACAGAATTCAAATCGGCCATGGAGACAGCAGAGGCAGCAGTGCCACAGTGGTTAGCACTGCTGCCTCACAGCGCCATGGACCCGGGTTCGATTCCCACCTTGGGTGACCATGTGGAGTCTGCACATTCTCCTCGTGTCTCTGTGGGTTTCCTCCAGTTGCTCCAGTTTCCTCCCACAGTCCGAAAGACATGCTGGTTAGGTACATTGGCCATGCTAAATTCTCCCTCAGCGTACCTGAGTGTGGGTACGAGGGAATTTTCATAGTAACTTCATTGCAGTGTTAATGTAAGCCCACCTATGACACTAATAAATAAACTTTAACCTTTAGCATTTTAAGCAATAATCTCAAAAGATCTAAAAAGATCTGTGTGAAATGTATGCACTGCATGTTTCAAGCAAGCACTGAAGTTTATGATACACATGCCCAATCCTCAGGACTCTCCAACAGTGGTCTCCAACCTATTGAAGCACAAGATCACTTTCAGAATCTAAATGCAGCACAAGATCTGCTCTTAAAAATTCGACTTTACGAAAACCCCCTAAAATGTATGCCGTGCATAACACTCACCTTTTCTGACTTTCTGGGAGTGCTGTGATGTTTGTGTTGTAGATTGAAATGGCCAGTCTCATACAGCCTATCAGATGGCATCAGTGACATTTTCATCTGGGAAAAAGCCATCTCACAGGTGAACCAAAGTATGCCTTCACCTTGAGTGCACAGAATGTCAGAAAAGGGTACTTGTCTCTGTTTACAAATCCCCAAAAGTCTTTGCCCCTTGACCTAATTTTCAGTTCTATGTCATCTTGCATGGTGATGATTTCTACGTCAAGGCCACTGCTCTGTTCAAACACCTGCCAAAATTTTGCTGTCGGTTCTCCAATGTCCACTTGAAGAAAATGATGTGAGACAAGCATAGTGATTTGTTTAATCTTGTCAAACTCCTGACATTGTCTGTTGAATTTGTTTTCCAATTTGTTCAGGGGGACAAAGATGTTTGGATGGAACCTTGTCTCCAGATTTGGGAAGTGCTCAGTAATTCCCTCGTCACCACACTCCAGTGGCTGTGTCTTTATTTGGGAGGACCACAGGCCCAGTTTCAACTTGAACACATTCTCTGTACTGATCATGTGTGACAAGTCTCTGTCTCTCCTAACAGTCCGTGATTCAGTTCATTCAGTTTTGCACTTATATCCATAAGAAATATCAAGTCTAGCAACCCATGCATTATCTGACAGGTCGCTGTACACCTCAAATTTAAGAAAGGTGACAATTTCAGGGAGCAGATCCAAAACTCTCTGGAGGACCTTTCCTCAAATTAACCACCTTACCTCTGCATGAAGGATGAGCTCACCATTGGTGGCATGAAGCTCGAGTAACAATTTGAACAAACAAATTTGCAGATGTTTGGCATGAATTGAGTTGACAATCTTGACAACGACTGTCATTACATGAGAAAAGTCAATAACCCAGCTCGCTCCCACTTGTTGATAGATAACACAGTTCTAATTGACAAAGGAGAACTCAGGATCATATGTGCAAAGTGCCACAAAGCCTGCATTGCTACCTCGCTTTCACGGTGTGAAAGAAACCAATTTCTTGATCGAAATGTTTTTCTCAGTCATATGAGTTTTGAATTTGTTGTAAATATCCTCGCTTCTTGTCCTCCCTTTGAGTGGAGTGGCAAAAGAGTGAGAAAGTCCACTTTTGTTGTTGAGTCTTTGTTTTTGGTCACATTGTATTCAATCAGCTGGACCATATCTGTCATAACTCCTGATTCATCAAACTGCAGTGAGAAACATTCACAGCATGATAAGTCGACATTAATTTGCTGAGATGTCCTCAGACAACAATTCCACCCTTCGCTCTTGATAGCTGTCATAATTTCATCTTTATTTTTAAAGTCTTTGGCCAAGGTGTCAGCAGCAACTGTCGAAGCGTCCTTGATAACTTCACCATCGATGAATGGTTTATTATGTTTCACCATCTGCTGGCAAATGTGTAAAGTGTATTTTTGCCAGCCTTGTCTTCAGCCACAGGAGAAGTCATCAATGACTGCAATAAACAGTTGGAGAGATGGGCGGAACACTACCTTGAGTTGGTACTCTCAGGAGAACGTTGTTATACAGGAAGTTGCAGAATCTATAGAAAGCCTACCTGTCATGGGCAGAGCTGGATATTGAGCTATTGACTCGCTTGCCACGGATTAGGCTCCAAGTGCTGATGGCATACTCATCAAGCATGGGAAACCAGTACTCTGCAGCATCTGTATGAGATTCTGTGTCAGCTGAAGGGAGACTGCAGTGCCCCAGGGTATGTGTGATGCAAAGATTGTGACTCTGTACAAGAACAAGGGCAACCACAGCGAATTCATCAACTATTGAGACATTGTGGGAAAAGTATTTTCTCATTTTGTCCGTGTCAGCCTGCAGATCCTGGCTGAACACTATCCTAAATCCCAGTGTGGTTTCAGAACTAGAATGTCGACAATTGACATGACTTTCTCAGTGTGGCAGCTGCAGGACAATTGCCATGAACAAAGGAGACCACTATACCTTACCTTCATCAATCTCAGAAAGGCACTCGGCTATGTGAACAGAAGCAGTCTAATTTAAGCTGCTGGAGAAAATTGGCTGTTGAGTGAAGCTGCTCAAAGTGATCTCCTCTTTCCATGATCACATGTTCGGCAAGGTCAGCTCTGATGTTGAAACATCAGAACCTTTTGAGAGCCACAGTGGATTCAAACAAAGTTGCGTTCTGGAACCAATACTCTGGCATATTCTTCTCTTTGTTGCTGACATTTGTCTTCATGTCCTCTGCAGATAGTGTCTCCCCATATACCAGAACCGATGGAAAGCTGTTCAGCCTTATTCACCTGAGGTCCAGGTCAAAGGTGCATCAAGGTCTCATCAGAGAGTTGCTCCATGCTGATGATGCCGCAATAATATTCCGTACCAAGGAACATGTCAGCAGCAAATGAACAGACTCTCTGACATCTGAAAGGGATTTGGTTTGACCATTGGCATCAGGAAGACAAATGTCAGAGTCCAGGATGTTGCCATCCAAAGATCCTCCACTGTCGATTCAGTATGTAGCTCCACGACAAGTAGGCTTTCTATGGAATCTGCAACTTCCTATATAACAGCGTTCTCCCTAGAGGCAGTGTTCCACCCATCTCTCCAACTGTTTACTGTAGTCACCGATGACTTCTCCTGCCTTTTCAATTGAGCTGTTTTCTTTATTGATCCCTTCATACATGCTACCACTATGATCTGTGTCAAAAGATATCTGGTTATTGATTGCTTCATATTTCTAGACTCCACAACCACCTGGAGCATACCAATTCCATTAACATCTGCACATTGGTAAACTTGCAACAATTGCACTGGCTGTTTTATCAGATGGATGACAGTTGTATAGCCAAGGACCATTTGTACCATGAATTGGCCACTGGGTCACGGCCTGTTAGGTGTCCATACCTCCAGTACAAGGACACTCGCAAGGAAGATATGATGATGGTGGATATTGTCGCCGATAACTGGGAGACACTCGCTAACCTCCATGACCTCTGGAAGCTGATTGTTTGGAAGGGCATTGAAAAAGGTGAACAGAACCAAAAAGCTCAGCTGGATAAGAGGAGGATCCAGAGAAAACAGAGGCCAGTGAATCGTACAACTTCTCAACCTTCTCGGTCTTCCACTACAGCAATTGCAGCAGAGATTACCATGTCAAATGGGGTTTCTAAGCCACACCAGGAAATACTTAACACAGAGTTGACCACCACGGCTCAAACAATCATCTTACGAGACAGAAAGCTCCTGTAGAGACATTGTCAAAATATTTGAAGTCTACACTTCGTTCTCTGTAATTCCCCATCGACCAAACCTGAAACCGACTCAACAAACTCTGTGAAGTTTGTCAAGCACAATCATTCCTTTTGAAATCAATCTTGGCCCATTCTATTTTCCCTTTATCTGCATTGCTAGTAATTTAATTCTTAATTAGACACTCTAAAAATGTCCCTCTCACAGATGTGATGCTAGCTGGGCTGTAATTACCTGAATTAGTTCTGTTTCCCCTTTAAAAATGAGCTCTGCATTGGCCAATCTTCAGTCCTGCAAGTACTTGAGGATTTCAGTTCCCTTTTTTTTCTCTCCTTGTCTCAATTAATAAGTGGGTAATGAAGACCTCCCAGAACAATAATTGTTTTTCCTCTTCATCTCTCTAATCTGACTTCTGATTTTCTCTTCCATTTCCCTCCCACAATTTGGTTGCCAGTGTTCTATCCTACTAATTTAACACGTTTTTAAAAATCTTTGAGCTCCAGCCACTCCAAGAACTGTCTGTGCCCCTTCTTTGTCCACATCACCCATCTCTAAACTCTCTTTTATAAATATTGCCAGTTCCATTCTTATAGGGTTGGATATTACCGGCTGGGTTGCAAAACTGATGTTGGAATAATTCCTGGGTCCCAACTTCACTCAAGGTTGTTGCATGGCATGGCATTCAGCAAAACTTTGCATGAGGCAACCAATTAGTGACTTGTCCTTGTTGATTGCCATCCAATTAGGGGGGGCAGGTATATTCGGGAGGTGGTAGCGAGACATGGCAAGGCTAATTTAAAGGGCATTTGTTAGCCATTAATGTGACTGTAGGCAGACTATCATTACCGAGTATGTAAGAGTAAAGAGCAGCAATACGGAATTCTGTTACGGAAGCGTGGACTCACAATTCATCAAAGCCTTGCTGGATCTTCTGGGGTGCGGTAAGAGTTTGCAGAAATAATTTGATTTCTTCGGAGTGGCAGGTGGCGTCCTGTCTGTCAGACTAAGTGGGACCAGAGTACAATTCAGGAAGGTCTTCAGTGATCTTCTGGGGCCTGGCAAGTTGAAACGGTTAAAATTATTCAATGCAACAAAGGCTGGGAGACTGCTAGAGCTGCAAGGTACAGCTGCAAAAACAATGAACAAAGGGCTCTGAGGGACAACAAAAAAGGCTGTAACTGCATATATCACTGCCTTCTTATAACAGCCCAGGACTGCAGTGTGTTTTCATATGAGTCATAAGTCACTACCCAGGGTGCCAGCCTGGTGCGGAGGGGGGCGGGTCGGGAGGATGACTTCCTCGTGAACCTGCTCCTGGGCCTGGCAAGGCGAGCTATCAATAGGTCCAGGCAGCGGGCAATTGATGGGGTCGTCCATCCCGACTCTCTGCCCCTCTAACGCGGCTATATTCATGGCCAGGTGTCCCTGGAGAGGGAACATGCAGTGTCTGCGGGTGCAGTTGACGCCTTCCGTGCCCGCTGGGCACCGCAGGGGCTGGGGTGTATAATAGACTCCGGCAATCACATTTTAAGTTGATGTTTTAAGTTTTCTTTCGACTTTGTTTTTTGTTCGAGCTGCTCCCCCTTCTTTTAGGGAGCTGCTCCTTTTAATTTTGTCCCTGAGTTACTTTGAGTTTGTTTATTTGGTTGGTACCAGAAAGAAGTACCCAGGTGCCAGACAGTCCAGGACCATAAGCATGTATTTATTGATAATATAGCTCTGTGTATGTGCCATGTTAATGATTGGATATTGTAATTAGGCAAGTGTAGAGTAGTTGTAATTGGTTAAACACACTGTGGGAAATGAAAGAAGTGATCAGAACTATTAGTTAGGATTGGATATTGATTACTTTTGAATGAGTGTGCAATCTTGATTTATGTATGTTAATTACTTGCAGCTGAGCCTAAAGATATAATTACCATTGTATTCCTTTGTTCTGGGGATCAGTAGACCACATTGTGGAAAGCTGTTTGCTGAGCTACAGCTTGAATAAAGGCCATTTTAAAATTCCAAAAAGCTTCATCTGGTGTCTTGAAGGGAGTGAAGAATGGAATAGCTGAATAGTTTGTTGCTCTCCCTAACGCAAGGTGAGCAAGATGCCCAAATGGCAAACATATAGTCATAATGACATAGAACTTGACCTCTTGAATTCATGATGGCTTTTGTAGTGTTCAATTGTTTTATTAATTTTCAGTGACCCCCAAGTTCTAGATTCCTGCATAAGAAGAAACATCCTTTCCACATCCACCCTGTCAAGATCCCTCAGAATCTTATATGCTTCAAATAAGCTGCCTCTTATTCTTCTAAACTCCTGCAGACACAAGCTGAGCTTGTCCAACCCTCCCACTTCAAGTATTACTTCATCAAACCTTCTCTGAACTGCTTCCAATACATTTACATCCTTCCTGAAATAAGGAGACCAATACTGCATATAGTGTTCTAGATGTGATCTTACCAATGCCCTGTACAGTTGAAGCATCACATCCCTACTTTTGTATTCGATTCACCTCACACTAAACAATAACATTCTATTTGCTGTCCTAATTACCTGCTGTACCTGCAAATTAATCTTTTGTGAACCATGACTAAGACACCAGATTCCTCTGTATCTCTGAGCTCTGCAATCTCATCATTTATGTACTATGTTTCTTTTTATTCGTCCAATCAAAATGAACAATTTTGTATTTTCCCATATTGTACTCCATGTCAGATCTTTGCCCACGCACAAACCATCTTTATCTCTTTGCAGCCATCTTATATCCTCCACACATCTCACTTTCCTACCTACCTTTGTATCATCAGCATATTTAGCAACCATACCTTTGGTCACTTCATCCAAGTAATTTATACAAATTTTAAATTGATTTGAAATTCCTGGGTCCTGATGGACTTGGGGGTCACTGAAAATTAATAAAACAATTGAACACTACAAAAGCCATCATGAATTCAAGAGGTCAAGTTCTATGTCATTATGACTATATGTTTGCCATTTGGGCAATTTAAAAGCTTGAGGCCCCAGTACTGATCCCAGTGGCACACCATTCTTTACATCTTACCAACCAGAAAATAACCCATTTATGCCTACCCTCTGTTTACTGTGAGCCAGCCAATTTTCTATCCAAGCCAATATTTAACATCACTTCCCTCCTTACCCCCACCATCACCTTTTATTTTCCGCATTAACTTTTAATGTGACACCTTATCAAATGCCTTCTGGAATTCTTAGGTCCAGTATCCACCGGTTTCCTTTTTCGATGGATCATATTCTGCATGGAGGTCGGTCACCAGTTGAGTGCCCCAGGGATCTGTTCTGGGAACCTTACTCTTTGTGATTTTTAAAAAAAATAAATGACCTGGATGAGTAAGTGGAGGGATGGGTCGGTAAGTTTGCTGATGACACAAAGGTTGGAGGTGTTGTGGATAGTGTGGAGGGATGTCAGAAGTTACAGCGAGACATTGATAGGATGCAAGACTGGGTGGAGAAGTGGCAGATGGAGTTCAACCCAGATAAGTGTGAGGTGGTTTATTTTGGCAGGTCAAATAGGATGGTGGAATATAATATTAATGCTAGGACTCTTGGAAGAGTGGAAGATCAGAAGGATCTTGGGTTCCGAGTTCATAGGACGCTCAAAGCAGCTGTGCAGGTTGAGGCTGTGGTTAAGAAGGCGTATGGTGTACTGGCCTTCATCAATCGAGGAATTGAGTTTTGGAGTCATGAGATAATGTTGCAGCTGTATAAGACCCTGGTGAGACCACACTTGGAGTACTGTGCTCAGTTCTGTTCGCCTCATGACAGGAAGGATGTGGAAGCCTTACAAAGGGAGCAGAGGAGATTTACATGGATGCTGCCTGGGTTGGGGAGCATGCCTTATGAGGATGGGTTGAGTGAGCTCGGCCTTTTCTCCTTGGAGAGACGAAGGATGAGGGGTGACCTGATAGAGGTGTATAAGATGTTGAGAGGTATTGATCGAGTGGATAGTCGGAGGCTTTTTCCCAGGCCAGAAATGGTTGCCACAAGAGGACACAGGTTTAAGGTGCTGGGGATTAGGTACAGAGGAGATGTCAGGGGTAAGTTTTTCACTGAGAGGGTGGTGGGTGCGTGGAATGGGCTGCCAGCAACGGTGGTGGAGGCGGATTCGATAGGGTCTTTTAAGAGACTTTTGGATAAGTACATGGAAGTTAGTAAGATAGAGGGTTATAGGTAAGCCTCGTAATCGCTAAGGTAAGGACATGTTCGGCACAACTTTGTGGACTGAAGGGCCTGTACTGTGCTGTAGTATTTCTATGTTCTATCCACAGCACATCTTACTTCATCAAAGAACTCTAATAAATTGATTAAACATGGTTTCCCTCTCTCAAAATGTTGACTCTGCCTGGCTACCTGGAATTAATCTAAACGCCCTGCTTTAATATCTTGAATAATAGCTTCTCACTTTTTCCCTGTGGCAGATGTTTGGCTAACCTGCCTGTAATTTCCTGCTTTCTGTCTCCCTCCCTTTTTGAATTCACTATTTTCCAAATGAATGGAACCTTCACTAAATGTCGGAAAATTAAAACCAATGCATCACTTATCTCACTAGACATTTCTCTTAAGATCCTCGGATGAAATCCATCAGGACCCAGGGACTTGTCAACCGCAGCTCCAGCAATTTGCTCAATGCCACTTCCCTGGTGAATGTAATTTTCCTGCATTTCGCTCTCCCTTCCATTTCCTGATTTACAGCGATATCTGGGATGTTATTATTTTATTCTCTATTATGAAGACTGGTGCAAAATGTCCATTCAACTCATCTGCCATCTCCTCATTTATCATTATTAATTTTCCAGACCCATTTTCTATAGGACCAATGCTCAAAGTTAACTCTAAATATTTACAGAGAATCTTCATGCTTTGATCTTATTTGCTCGCTTTTTCTCGTACTTTTTTCCCTCCTTTATTAATCTTAATCATTCTTTGCTGTGTTTTATATTCTGTCCAATCGTCTGACTTCCATCTTGTGCAATCATATGTTTTTTCTTTCAGGTTGATCCTATCTTTAACTTTTCCCCTTGGAATTTTTATTTCTCATTATAATTTGTCTATTCTGTGTATTCTGAGATATTCTTTTAAATGCCTGTCACTGCGTCACTATTGACCTATCCCTTAACCTTATTTACAAGTTCATTTTAGCTAGCTCTGTTTTCATGCCTTCATAATTGCTTTCACTTGAGTTTAAAATATTAATTTTAGACCCATTCTCTCCCTAAAACTCAAAGTAAAATTCAATCATTGGGCCCAATTCTCCCAAAAAAATACTAAGTGCTGAATTGGCGGGAACAATGATGTAAATAACGATTGTTTTTCGAGTGGGAGTTCAGACTCGAATCTCCCACACTCTGTGCACTGCAGAGGTCACAATCATGAATATCATTAAAAGCTCGGGGGGCGGGGCCAATTCACGTCAGAGTCGGACAGTTCCAGGCCTCTGTGCATGCGCAGGGACCCCGATCTGTCAGCCTCCCATTTGCTGGCCAGCTCGATCGCTGGCCAACCTGGGACCCTTGCAATGTTGCCCCCCAACACTCCACGGCCTGATTACAGCCTCCATGAACATTTCCAGGCCAGCTTCAACTTTCCCCAGTCCGGGAGCACCCCAATCTCCAGACCCCTCCCACCCTGGCAGACCACCCCCCACGGGAGGCAGACACCCCTGGGAGGCAAACGCCTCTGGCAAACCACCCCCCTCCAGCCCGCCCCAATCACTGACCTCCCTCCAGTCCCAACCAGATTCCAATCCAGAGTGACAGTGGGACCCTCGCCAACCCCTACCGATGGTCCCGCCCACAATAGGCCCCAACCCGTTGGCACTGCCCCATGCCTGGTGGGTAGTGCCAAGGTTCCCCCTGGGCAGTGCCAGGGGGAAGAGGCTGGCGCTGCCAGGATGCCCATACCCAGGGAGCATCACCCCCTGTGGAAGTGGAATATATCATGTTTATCCTAGCCAAATTCAAGATACAACATTTATGATTCAGATGGGCTTCATAAAATACATTAGAGTTTCTAACCTCAACCATAACACTACCTTTAGCCCCATTAACTTACCTAACACTGCTTCTTTAGTGATAATGATCGTTTCTAGATTCTCACCTGTCATTGCCTTCTCATCATCAATTTGGGGCATGTTATTTGTGTTTTCCACTGTGAAGTCCGACACAAAATACCTGTTCAATGCCTCGGCCACTTCCTCATTTCCCATTATTAAATCCCCCTGCTTAGCCTCTATGTTTACCTTCGCCGCTCTTTTTCTTTTTATATATCTGTAGAAACTTTTGCTATCTGTTTTTGTATTCTGAGCTAGTTTACTCTCATAGTCTATCTCACTTTTCTTTATAGTTTTTTTGCAGCTCTCTGTTGGCCTTTAAAGATTTCCCAACCCTCTCGTTTTCCACTAATCTTTGCAATTTTGTATGCAAGGCCAGAATTTATTACCCATGACAATTAAAGAATGGTGATATAGTGCGAAGGCGTGATTTTGCTTGACGAAGTTGAACTTGTAGATTGTGGTGTTCCCCTGCATCTTCTGCCCTTGTTATTCTCGGAGCTGGAGGTTGAGAATTTGGAAGGTGCTGACGAAGAAACCTTGATGAGTTCTGCAGTGCATTTTGTAGATGGTACACATTGTGCATGTAGTGGTGCGAATAAAGTTTAATGTGCTGAATGGGATATAGAAATTTACCAGGAGGATACAATCTGGTAGACTGAAAAATGTTCCAAATAATTACGTTGTTTGCCGCCTCCCTAAATCAAGAAAATTACGACCTGTTAAAAGGTAGAGGTAAATTTGGACAAATTGTACGTTGCAGTGATTAAGCACATGAACAAAATATTTTCCAACAGCAGATGATGGTGATAATGGGAGGTGGACAATACAAGACTCCCAAACACCCAATTAACTCCCTGTCACACACAAACACGGGGTATTCCAATACTCAGTAACAGGATAACACCGGGCACGTACCTTGCAGCGCGGATAGTGTGCAGTCGTCGATTTTACCGACTTCAGTAAGCTATTCTTCCTTCTTCTCCTTCTCCCGTTGGATGAACTTGCCCACGAATTTCATGATCAAGACCACGAGGCCCCAGACTATTAGCAAAATCGCGATCACCAAGATGACGATGCCCAGGTTCGTGGTCCACGGGAACGACAGCAAGTTGTACATGAAATCGTAGAGGACAGCAAGTTGTACATGAAATCGTAGAGGAGTTTGTAGCCGCACCATATCGCCAAAGTTTCAATCACTGTTTTCAGCCCCGACCTCTCGTACAGAGTCTGCAACATGGCGGCTCGGCAGGTCGGCCAACGCGCCTGCGCGCGCCCGCACACACGCGAAGCTCCCAATTCAACCTCGATGTCACCGGGAAACTGGAGCCGAGAAACGGAGAGTCAGGATGAGGAACACGAACTGATTCCTCGAAACTGTTTTTCTTTCTTTTAAAAAAATACAGTGCAAAATATTGTTAAGCCACAACGTGTCAGGTCAGCGCCGACACTGAACTGGATGGTCCCGGCTCCCCGTCACCGCCTGCCCAGCGCCATTGCTCGGTCACAATGGCTCAGCCCATTACCCACACTTGGGGGGGGGGGGCGGTGTGGGAGGGAGACCAGAAAATATAACAGTATTCACACACAGGAGGAAATAAGTAAACATTTCAAATACAATTACTGTGACTTATTTTGTACTTTAGACGTGCTGGTGTTTCTGCTCCTACTTTTGCCCTTATTTTTAAAGAATGAAGTAAAATCTCCCCCCCCCGCTATCTATTGGATAGGCGACGCTATTGTGTGACGCTCGTTGCCAGGTGACACTTGCTGCGGGAAAGAGGCACGTGCCGGTAGGCTGGCTCCTGGGGACCAGCTGCTGCCTGTGAGCAGAGTGCACACACATTCCCGTCAAACCTGGGCATTGCAGTGGTGTTTGCAATGGATAGCGGGTTTGCAGCTGAGGAAGATCGACCAAATGTTTGCTGGCAATTTATTTTTCCTTGTGGGTAACAAAAACTACAGACTTTGGCACAGAATTAGTGTCAGAACTTTAGAGCAGTGGTATCAAACAGAATTCACATTTTGATTTATTATTGGGATAGAGTGAAAAGCATTGTTTCCCGTGCGCAAAACAAACAATGGAGAATTGGAGGTGAGCAAGTATACATACATGACTAACAAGAGGCAAGTTGCACAAGCCTAAAGCAAATGCCTCACTGGAACCTTGCACTGACACCCTTTCTGAATCGTTCATGGAGTACATAGAGTAGAAGGAAAGGAGAGGCTGCAGAATATGGTGTTGCAGATTCCAGACAGGGTGAAGAGAAAGATCAGCAAAGAGAACACTATTGGACAATTTAAAGGTGTTAGAGTTAAGTTTTAAGAGCACAGAACGAGAGTAAAAGATTGAATTAGAGAGTATGCTGGGGACAGCTTGCACAAAGTCACCTCACTCAGCTGCCATCATTTTTTCACATTGTGGGCTTGGTGCAACATTCTGGTACTCGGCATGACCCACTTACAGTAAAAATATTCGCGAGAAGAGAAATTGGTCTGTGTCTTCCTCATTTTTGCACATAAAAGTATCATAATTTATCCCAATTTCTGGGTGCAGGCTATTACACCTAAACCGTGTCAACAGCATAGCCACCTTGTTAGTCCTTGCTGTTGGCCTTTTTCTGGCCACCAGAAATCAGCACTGGATCACTTTTAATGTGCCAAGGAAGACTCTGTGCCTGTTTAAAGACCCTTGCACAAAATGGGTACACAGGTTTAGCCTGTTCCGTGCAAGCCCTCACTCGATTCTTCAATCCTGCAGCAGAACCTCGAGGGATAGTGGATGCCACTGAAGAAGACATGTAGAATGCCAACATGACAGCATTACAGTAGGTCCTTTCCAGCTTTCCTCAACTCTCTTGTGTCTGTGATACTTCCTCAGCACATTTGGAAACCTCAGTCTCCATCCCCTTTTTTCCGATTGTTCACCAGTGGGACTCTGGGGATCTGTTTATGTATTTGAAGAAAATAGTTCTTACATTTTTGTTAGTGTGCAGTTAATAATCCCTTTGCATACCAGGATTCATGGAATTCTGGAATTCTCCCTTGCAAAAGACTGCAGGGGCAAGGTCAACTGAAAATGTCAGAACTGCAATTAGTGCATTTTGTTGGGTCATGGAGGTGGATTTTTCTGTTCCGCCCATCACAGAAATCGTAGTGGGCAAGAGGCAGACCATGGAAAGATCCGTTGACCTCATGCAGGATTTTCCAGTTTCAGGGTGAGCGTGGCCAGAAAACCCTGTCCCAAGTATCAAAAAATATGGAGAAAAGGCAAGCAAATGGAGTTCAGGTTTGAGGTGCTGAATATCCTCTTCCTATCGCTATGTTCTGATGCATTTTAATTAACAAGACAACTGAGCAACCAGTCAGAAAGAATGGTGCTGAATTAGACATTAACTTGAAAAGCCTGCAAGCATTATTAATGAAACTCAGTTTATCAATGCACCTATGGTTCTAATTCTGAAGGGAGTAAGGGAACTTTTCTGTGCAATGTCCAACCTCACACTGTCAAAATCAGGAAAGTTGAGGCAGATCTGTAGGGTATGATATAATAGCAGCGTTGTTAAGTTTCTGGCAGGACATGCCACAGTTAATCAGAAAGAGGAAACCCAGGAGTTAATCTTAATTTAAGTGCCTGTAACTTTCAGACAGGACGTCAGTGCAAGATTCCAGGTGAGGCACATGCCTCAGGCTCCTCGCATCTTGTTAGTAATGTATGTATACTTGCCCAGCTCCAATTCTCCATTGTTCGTCACCTTTCTAAATACGTTTTAAAATCCCTCTTTATCTCCCTCCCTGGAGATGTACTCCTGCTCCTATTTCTTGTGTTCAAAAGTTCTCCACTATTCAATACACTCATGTTTTATTTTGGGCTTTAATTCAATTTTCCTGCTCGCTCCTCACTCTTGAAAACAAGAAAATTAATTTTGAAATAAAGGCATTACCAGACTGGGAGCTGATGCAGGTCAGTGTTCAAACGAGAAATAGATGTGACACTTAACATGCATTAGTAAACGGGCAGTAAAATTTTGGATGAATTCAAGTTCACAGAATTCAAATCGGCCATGGAGACAGCAGAGGCAGCAGAGCCACAGTGGTTAGCACTGCTGCCTCACAGCGCCATGGACCCGGGTTCGATTCCCACCTTGGGTGACCATGTGGAGTCTGCACATTCTCCTCGTGTCTCTGTGGGTTTCCTCCAGTTGCTCCAGTTTCCTCCCACAGTCCGAAAGACATGCTGGTTAGGTACATTGGCCATGCTAAATTCTCCCTCAGCGTACCTGAGTGTGGGTACGAGGGAATTTTCATAGTAACTTCATTGCAGTGTTAATGTAAGCCCACCTGTGACACTAATAAATAAACTTTAACCTTTAGCATTTTAAGCAATAATCTCAAAAGATCTAAAAAGATCTGTGTGAAATGTATGCACTGCATGTTTCAAGCAAGCACTGAAGTTTATGATACATATGCCCAATCCGCAGGACTCTCCAACAGTGGTCTCCAACCTATTGAAGCACAAGATCACTTTCAGAATCTAAATGCAGCACAAGATCTGCTCTTAAAAATTCAACTTTACGAAAACCCCCTAAAATGTATGCCGTGCATAACACTCATCTTTTCTGACTTTCTGGGAGTGCTGTGATGTTTGTGTTGTAGATTGAAATGGCCAGTCTCATACAGCCTATCAGATGGCATCAGTGACATTTTCATCTGGGAAAAAGCCATCTCACAGGTGAACCAAAGTATGCCTTCACCTTGAGTGCACAGAATGTCAGAAAAGGGTACTTGTCTCTGTTTACAAATCCCCAAAAGTCTTTGCCCCTTGACCTAATTTTCAGTTCTATGTCATCTTGCATGGTGATGATTTCCACGTCAAGGCCACTGCTCTGTTCAAACACCTGCCAAAATTTTGCTGTCGGTTCTCCAATGTCCACTTGAAGAAAATGATGTGAGACAAGCATAGTGATTTGTTTAATCTTGTCTAACTCCTGACATTGTCTGTTGAATTTGTTTTCCAATTTGTTCAGGGGGACAAAGATGTTTGGATGGAACCTTGTCTCCAGATTTGGGAAGTGCTCAGTAATTCCCTCGTCACCACACTCCAGTGGCTGTGTCTTTATTTGGGAGGACCACAGGCCCAGTTTCAACTTGAACACATTCTCTGTACTGATCATGTGTGACAAGTCTCTGTCTCTCCTAACAGTCCGTGATTCAGTTCATTCAGTTTTGCACTTATATCCATAAGAAATATCAAGTCTAGCAACCCATGCATTATCTGACAGGTCGCTGTACACCTCAAATTTAAGAAAGGTGACAATTTCAGGGAGCAGATCCAAAACTCTCTGGAGGACCTTTCCTCAAATTAACCACCTTACCTCTGCATGAAGGATGAGCTCACCATTGGTGGCATGAAGCTCGAGTAACAATTTGAACAAACAAATTTGCAGATGTTTGGCATGAATTGAGTTGACAATCTTGACAACGACTGTCATTACATGAGAAAAGTCAATAACCCAGCTCGCTCCCACTTGTTGATAGATAACACAGTTCTAATTGACAAAGGAGAACTCAGGATCATATGTGCAAAGTGCCACAAAGCCTGCATTGCTACCTCGCTTTCACGGTGTGAAAGAAACCAATTTCTTGATCGAAATGTTTTTCTCAGTCATATGAGTTTTGAATTTGTTGTAAATATCCTCGCTTCTTGTCCTCCCTTTGAGTGGAGTGGCAAAAGAGTGAGAAAGTCCACTTTTGTTGTTGAGTCTTTGTTTTTGGTCACATTGTATTCAATCAGCTGGACCATATCTGTCATAACTCCTGATTCATCAAACTGCAGTGAGAAACATTCACAGCATGATAAGTCGACATTAATTTGCTGAGATGTCCTCAGACAACAATTCCACCCTTCGCTCTTGATAGCTGTCATAATTTCATCTTTATTTTTAAAGTCTTTGGCCAAGGTGTCAGCAGCAACTGTCGAAGCGTCCTTGATAACTTCACCATCGATGAATGGTTTATTATGTTTCACCATCTGCTGGCAAATGTGTAAAGTGTATTTTTGCCAGCCTTGTCTTCAGCCACAGGAGAAGTCATCAATGACTGCAATAAACAGTTGGAGAGATGGGCGGAACACTACCTTGAGTTGGTACTCTCAGGAGAACGTTGTTATACAGGAAGTTGCAGAATCTATAGAAAGCCTACCTGTCATGGGCAGAGCTGGATATTGAGCTATTGACTCGCTTGCCACGGATTAGGCTCCAAGTGCTGATGGCATACTCATCAAGCATGGGAAACCAGTACTCTGCAGCATCTGTATGAGATTCTGTGTCAGCTGAAGGGAGACTGCAGTGCCCCAGGGTATGTGTGATGCAAAGATTGTGACTCTGTACAAGAACAAGGGCAACCACAGCGAATTCATCAACTATTGAGACATTGTGGGAAAAGTATTTTCTCATTTTGTCCGTGTCAGCCTGCAGATCCTGGCTGAACACTATCCTAAATCCCAGTGTGGTTTCAGAACTAGAATGTCGACAATTGACATGACTTTCTCAGTGTGGCAGCTGCAGGACAATTGCCATAAACAAAGGAGACCACTATACCTTACCTTCATCAATCTCAGAAAGGCACTCGGCTATGTGAACAGAAGCAGTCTAATTTAAGCTGCTGGAGAAAATTGGCTGTTGAGTGAAGCTGCTCAAAGTGATCTCCTCTTTCCATGATCACATGTTCGGCAAGGTCAGCTCTGATGTTGAAACATCAGAACCTTTTGAGAGCCACAGTGGATTCAAACAAAGTTGCGTTCTGGAACCAATACTCTGGCATATTCTTCTCTTTGTTGCTGACATTTGTCTTCATGTCCTCTGCAGATAGTGTCTCCCCATATACCAGAACCGATGGAAAGCTGTTCAGCCTTATTCACCTGAGGTCCAGGACAAAGGTGCATCAAGGTCTCATCAGAGAGTTGCTCCATGCTGATGATGCCGCAATAATATTCCATACCAAGGAACATGTCAGCAGCAAATGAACAGACTCTCTGACATCTGAAAGGGATTTGGTTTGACCATTGGCATCAGGAAGACAAATGTCAGAGTCCAGGATGTTGCCATCCAAAGATCCTCCACTGTAGATTCAGTATGTAGCTCCACGACAAGTAGGCTTTCTATGGAATCTGCAACTTCCTATATAACAGTGTTCTCCCTAGAGGCAGTGTTCCACCCATCTCTCCAACTGTTTACTGTAGTCACCGATGACTTCTCCTGCCTTTTCAATTGAGCTGTTTTCTTTATTGATCCCTTCATACATGCTACCACTATGATCTGTGTCAAAAGATATCTGGTTATTGATTCCTTCATATTTCTAGACTCCACAACCACCTGGAGCATACCAATTCCATTAACATCTGCACATTGGTAAACTAGCAACAATTGCACTGGCTGTTTTATCAGATGGATGACAGTTGTATAGCCAAGGACCATTTGTACCATGAATTGGCCACTGGGTCACGGCCTGTTAGGTGTCCATACCTCCAGTACAAGGACACTCGCAAGGAAGATATGATGATGGTGGATATTGTCGCCGATAACTGGGAGACACTCGCTAACCTCCATGACCTCTGGAAGCTGATTGTTTGGAAGGGCATTGAAAAAGGTGAACAGAACCAAAAAGCTCAGCTGGATAAGAGGAGGATCCAGAGAAAACAGAGGCCAGTGAATCGTACAACTTCTCAACCTTCTCGGTCTTCCACTACAGCAATTGCAGCAGAGATTACCATGTCAAATGGGGTTTCTAAGCCACACCAGGAAATACTTAACACAGAGTTGACCACCACGGCTCAAACAATCATCTTCCGAGACAGAAAGCTCCTGTAGAGACATTGTCAAAATATTTGAAGTCTACACTTCGTTCTCTGTAATTCCCCATCGACCAAACCTGAAACCGACTCAACAAACTCTGTGAAGTTTGTCAAGCACAATCATTCCTTTTGAAATCAATCTTGGCCCATTCTATTTTCCCTTTATCTGCATTGCTAGTAATTTAATTCTTAATTAGACACTCTAAAAATGTCCCTCTCACAGATGTGATGCTAGCTGGGCTGTAATTACCTGAATTAGTTATGTTTCCCCTTTAAAAATGAGCTCTGCATTGGCCAATCTTCAGTCCTGCAAGTACTTGAGGATTTCAGTTCCCTTTTTTTTCTCTCCTTGTCTCAATTAATAAGTGGGTAATGAAGACCTCCCAGAACAATAATTGTTTTTCCTCTTCATCTCTCTAATCTGACTTCTGATTTTCTCTTCCATTTCCCTCCCACAATTTGGTTGCCAGTGTTCTATCCTACTAATTTAACACGTTTTTAAAAATCTTTGAGCTCCAGCCACTCCAAGAACTGTCTGTGCCCCTTCTTTGTCCACATCACCCATCTCTAAACTCTCTTTTATAAATATTGCCAGTTCCATTCTTATAGGGTTGGATATTACCGGCTGGGTTGCAAAACTGATGTTGGAATAATTCCTGGGTCCCAACTTCACTCAAGGTTGTTGCATGGCATGGCATTCAGCAAAACTTTGCATGAGGCAACCAATTAGTGACTTGTCCTTGTTGATTGCCATCCAATTAGGGGGGGCAGGTATATTCGGGAGGTGGTAGCGAGACATGGCAAGGCTAATTTAAAGGGCATTTGTTAGCCATTAATGTGACTGTAGGCAGACTATCATTACCGAGTATGTAAGAGTAAAGAGCAGCAATACGGAATTCTGTTACGGAAGCGTGGACTCACAATTCATCAAAGCCTTGCTGGATCTTCTGGGGTGCGGTAAGAGTTTGCAGAAATAATTTGATTTCTTCGGAGTGGCAGGTGGCGTCCTGTCTGTCAGACTAAGTGGGACCAGAGTACAATTCAGGAAGGTCTTCAGTGATCTTCTGGGGCCTGGCAAGTTGAAACGGTTAAAATTATTCAATGCAACAAAGGCTGGGAGACTGCTAGAGCTGCAAGGTACAGCTGCAAAAACAATGAACAAAGGGCTCTGAGGGACAACAAAAAAGGCTGTAACTGCATATATCACTGCCTTCTTATAACAGCCCAGGACTGCAGTGTGTTTTCATATGAGTCATAAGTCACTACCCAGGGTGCCAGCCTGGTGCGGAGGGGGGCGGGTCGGGAGGATGACTTCCTCGTGAACCTGCTCCTGGGCCTGGCAAGGCGAGCTATCAATAGGTCCAGGCAGCGGGCAATTGATGGGGTCGTCCATCCCGACTCTCTGCCCCTCTAACGCGGCTATATTCATGGCCAGGTGTCCCTAGAGAGGGAACATGCAGTGTCTGCGGGTGCAGTTGACGCCTTCCGTGCCCGCTGGGCACCGCAGGGGCTGGGGTGTATAATAGACTCCGGCAATCACATTTTAAGTTGATGTTTTAAGTTTTCTTTCGACTTTGTTTTTTGTTCGAGCTGCTCCCCCTTCTTTTAGGGAGCTGCTCCTTTTAATTTTGTCCCTGAGTTACTTTGAGTTTGTTTATTTGGTTGGTACCAGAAAGAAGTACCCAGGTGCCAGACAGTCCAGGACCATAAGCATGTATTTATTGATAATATAGCTCTGTGTATGTGCCATGTTAATGATTGGATATTGTAATTAGGCAAGTGTAGAGTAGTTGTAATTGGTTAAACACACTGTGGGAAATGAAAGAAGTGATCAGAACTATTAGTTAGGATTGGATATTGATTACTTTTGAATGAGTGTGCAATCTTGATTTATGCATGTTAATTACTTGCAGCTGAGCCTAAAGATATAATTACCATTGTATTCCTTTGTTCTGGGGATCAGTAGACCACATTGTGGAAAGCTGTTTGCTGAGCTACAGCTTGAATAAAGGCCATTTTAAAATTCCAAAAAGCTTCATCTGGTGTCTTGAAGGGAGTGAAGAATGGAATAGCTGAATAGTTTGTTGCTCTCCCTAACGCAAGGTGAGCAAGATGCCCAAATGGCAAACATATAGTCATAATGACATAGAACTTGACCTCTTGAATTCATGATGGCTTTTGTAGTGTTCAATTGTTTTATTAATTTTCAGTGACCCCCAAGTTCTAGATTCCTGCATAAGAAGAAACATCCTTTCCACATCCACCCTGTCAAGATCCCTCAGAATCTTATATGCTTCAAATAAGCTGCCTCTTATTCTTCTAAACTCCTGCAGACACAAGCTGAGCTTGTCCAACCCTCCCACTTCAAGTATTACTTCATCAAACCTTCTCTGAACTGCTTCCAATACATTTACATCCTTCCTGAAATAAGGAGACCAATACTGCATATAGTGTTCTAGATGTGATCTTACCAATGCCCTGTACAGTTGAAGCATCACATCCCTACTTTTGTATTCGATTCACCTCACACTAAACAATAACATTCTATTTGCTGTCCTAATTACCTGCTGTACCTGCAAATTAATCTTTTGTGAACCATGACTAAGACACCAGATTCCTCTGTACCTCTGAGCTCTGCAATCTCATCATTTATGTACTATGTTTCTTTTTATTCGTCCAATCAAAATGAACAATTTTGTATTTTCCCATGTTGTACTCCATGTCAGATCTTTGCCCACACACAAACCATCTTTATCTCTTTGCAGCCATCTTATATCCTCCACACATCTCACTTTCCTACCTACCTTTGTATCATCAGCAACCATACCTTTGGTCACTTCATCCAAGTAATTTATACAAATTTTAAAAGCTTGAGGCCCCAGTACTGATCCCAGTGGCACACCATTCTTTACATCTTACCAACCAGAAAATAACCCATTTATGCCTACCCTCTGTTTACTGTGAGCCAGCCAATTTTCTATCCAAGCCAATATTTAACATCACTTCCCTCCTTACCCCCACCATCACCTTTTATTTTCCGCATTAACTTTTAATGTGACACCTTATCAAATGCCTTCTGGAATTCTTAGGTCCAGTATCCACCGGTTCCCTTTAACGATGGATCATATTCTGCATGGAGGTCGGTCACCAGTTGAGTGCCCCAGGGATCTGTTCTGGGAACCTTACTCTTTGTGATTTTTTTTTAAAAAAATGACCTGGATGAGTAAGTGGAGGGATGGGTCGGTAAGTTTGCTGATGACACAAAGGTTGGAGGTGTTGTGGATAGTGTGGAGGGATGTCAGAAGTTGCAGCGAGACATTGATAGGATGCAAGACTGGGCGGAGAAGTGGCAGATGGAGTTCAACCCAGATAAGTGTGAGGTGGTTTATTTTGGCAGGTCAAATAGGATGGCGGAATATAATATTAATGCTAGGACTCTTGGAAGAGTGGAAGATCAGAAGGATCTTGGGTTCCGAGTTCATAGGACGCTCAAAGCAGCTGTGCCGGTTGAGGCTGTGGTTTCGAAGGCATATGGTGTACTGGCCTTCATCAATCGAGGAATTGAGTTTTGGAGTCATGAGATAATGTTGCAGCTGTATAAGACCCTGGTGAGACCACACTTGGAGTACTGTGCTCAGTTCTGTTCGCCTCATGACAGGAAGGATGTGGAAGCCTTACAAAGGGAGCAGAGGAGCTTTCCAAGGATGTTGCCTGGGTTGGGGAGCATGCCTTATGAGCATAGGTTGAGTGAGCTCGGCCTTTTCTCCTTGGAGAGACGAAGGATGAGGGGTGACCTGATAGAGGTGTATAAGATGTTGAGAGGTATTGATCGAGTGGATAGTCGGAGGCTTTTTCCCAGGCCAGAAATGGTTGCCACAAGAGGACACAGGTTTAAGGTGCTGGGGATTAGGTACAGAGGAGATGTCAGGGGTAAGTTTTTCACTGAGAGGGTGGTGGGTGCGTGGAATGGGCTGCCAGCAACGGTGGTGGAGGCGGATTTGATAGGGTCTTTTAAGAGACTTTTAGCTAAGTGCATGGAACTTGGTAAGAAAGAGGGTTATAGGTAAGCCTAGTAATCGCGAAGGTAAGGACATGTTCGGCACAACTTTGTGGACTGAAGGGCCTGTACTGTGCTGTAGTATTTCTATGTTCTATCCACAGCACATCTTTCTTCATCAAAGAACTCTAATAAATTGATTAAACATGGTTTCCCTCTCTCAAAATGTTGACTCTGCCTGATTACCTGGAATTAATCTAAACGCCCTGCTTTAATGTCTTGAATAATAGCTTCTCACTTTTTCCCTGTGGCAGATGTTTGGCTAACCTGCCTGTAATTTCCTGCTTTCTGTCTCCCTCCCTTTTTGAATTCACTATTTTCCAAATGAATGGAACCTTCACTAAATGTCGGAAAATTAAAACCAATGCATCACTCATCTCACTAGAAATTTCTCTTAAGATCCTCGGATGAAATCCATCAGGACCCAGGGACTTGTCAACCGCAGCTCCAGCAATTTGCTCAATGCCATTTCCCTGGTGAATGTAATTTTCCTGCATTTCGCTCTCCCTTTATTTCCTGATTTACAGCGATATCTGGGATGTTATTATTTTATTCTCTATTGTGAAGACTGGTGCAAAATGCCCATTCAACTCATCTGCCATCTCCTTATTTATCATTATTAATTTTCCAGACCCATTTTCTATAGGACCAATGCTCAAAGTTAACTCTAAATATTTACAGAGAATCTTCATGCTTTGATCTTATTTGCTCGCTTTTTCTCGTACTTTTTTCCCTCCTTTATTAATCTTAATCATTCTTTGCTGTGTTTTATATTCTGTCCAATCTTCTGACTTCCATCTTGTGCAATCATATGTTCTTTCTTTCAGGTTGATCCTATCTTTAACTTTTCCCCTTGGAATTTTTATTTCTCATTATAATTTGTCTATTCTGTGTATTCTGAGATATTCTTTTAAATGCCTGTCACTGCGTCACTATTGACCTATCCCTTAACCTTATTTACAAGTTCATTTTAGCTAGCTCTGTTTTCATGCCTTCATAATTGCTTTCACTTGAGTTTAAAATATTAATTTTAGACCCATTCTCTCCCTAAAACTCAATGTAAAATTCAATCATTGGGCCCAATTCTCCCCAAAAAATACTAAGTGCTGAATTGGCGGGAACAATGATGTAAATAACGATTGTTTTTCGAGTGGGAGTTCAGACTCGAATCTCCCACACTCTGTGCACTGCAGAGGTCACAATCGTGAATATCATTAAAAGCTCGGGGGCGGAGCCAATTCACGTCAGAGTCGGACAGTTCCAGGCCTCTGTGCATGCGCAGGGACCCCGATCTGTCAGCCTCCCATTTGCTGGCCAGCTCGATCGCTGGCCAACCTGGGACCCTCGCAATGTTGCCCCCCAACACTCCACGGCCTGATTACAGCCTCCATGAACATTTCCAGGCCAGCTTCAACTTTCCCCAGTCCGGGAGCACCCCAATCTCCAGACCCCTCCCACCCTGGCAGACCACCCCCCACGGGAGGCAGACACCCCTGGGAGGCAAACACCTCTGGCAAACCACCCCCCTCCAGCCCGCCCCAATCACTGGCCTCCCTCCAGTCCCAACCAGATTCCAATCCAGAGTGACAGTGGGACCCTCGCCAACCCCTACCGATGGTCCCGCCCACAATAGGCCCCAACCCCTTGGCACTGCCCCATGCCTGGTGGGTAGTGCCAAGGTTCCCCCGGGCAGTGCCAGGGGGAAGAGGCTGGCGCTGCCAGGATGCCCATACCCAGGGAGCATCACCCCCTGCCACCAACCCCGAGGGGGCCCTGATTGCCTCCCCTTCACTCCAGCGGGATCTCTCGCAAGTTCCCCGAATGTGGGGAGCTACTCTAAACCCCGCCGAGTGAAATGTGGTGTGGCGGTGTGGGAGATGCTATTGGGCCCGGAGAATTCAGTCCCGGGCCCAATAATGACATTTAAATTACATTAAAAAGATTAAAATCACTTACTTGGTGTTCCTGCCGGTTTCCAGCGTGGTCTCAACTGCACCTGCTCTCTGGCGATGGGAGACGCACATGCGTTCCCATGAAATGACTGACGTGCGAAAAAACTAGCACGTTGCGATGGGAGAATCGGGCCCATTATGTTTGCTGCTATCTAGGGGGCCTTCACTATGAGGCCATTAATTAATCTTGTCTCATAACACAATATCCGGTCTCGTGTGGACTGCTTTCTGGTTGGCTCTTCAATTTCTGCTCGAAGAAACTCCCAAAAACATTTGCTGAACTCCTCATCTGGGCTACCTTTGTCCACATGATTTTTCCAGTCAGTGTGTAAATTAAAATCCTCCATGATTATTGTCATAACTCCCATTATTTCTTCCTTTATATGCCACTCAAGCATGTGATTACTGTTAAGGGACATGTACACATTTATTAGCTTTCCTAATTACTTGCTGTACCTGCATATTAATCTTTTGTGATTCATGCACTAAGACACCCAGATCCCTCAGCACCTCAGAGCTCTGAAATCTCTCACCATTCAGATAATGTGCTTTTTTATTGTTCCTTCCAAAATATGTAATTTTACATTTTCCCACATTGTACTCCATATGCCAGATTTGTGCTCACTCCTTATGTTCTCTTCACAGCTTCCTTTCCTATCTATCTTTGTGTCATCTGCAAATTAAGGACAGTAGAAATACTCACGAGGTCTTACTTACCAATGCTGCCTGCTGTTCTTTTTGAGGAAAGGTAGAAAAGGAAAGGAGCACATCCTGTCATCTTCACCAAATTCCCTCCATCCTGTGAGAGAAAAACAACGAATCATCTCCATTTTAAATGAGAAATCTCTTAATTTTAAACTGTGTCCCAGTTCTAGGATATCCTTTTGAGGAACCATCTCAGTATCCGCCCTGTCAATTTCCCTTGGAAATTATTCATTTCAATAAAATCATCCCACATTCTTCTAAACTCTAATGCATACGGGCCCAACCTGTCTAATCTTTCCTCATAAAATTTTCTATTCTTCCTGCCAAAATGGACAGCCTCATATTTCCTACATTACACTCCATTTGTCATTTTTTGCCCACTCACTTAACCTATTGATATCCCTTTATAAACTCTTTGTATCCTCCTCACAACTGTTTTCCTACCTACCTTTGTATCATCAGCAAATTTGGCTACAATACAGTTGAACTTTCCTTTTAAGTCCTAAGTAGTTGAGTCCCAGGACTGACCCCTGCAACACTTCACTAGTCACAGTTTGCCAATCTGAAAATGGCACATTTATTCTGACTTTCTTGTTAATTAGCCAGTCCTCTATCGACACTATATCAGTTGGAACACCATATACTCTCGGCTTGTCACGTCATAACGTCATCAAACAGAAGCAGATGATAGAGGCAATGTCTGATCTGGCAGTGCCTATCAAAGGACAGAGGAATGCTCCAGCCAAGCTCAACCCCTGGCTGGAGATGCCGAGCCTCGAGGGCCACAAATAAACAGTGCTTGTGGACCAGCAAAGGAAATGTGTGACTGTGTGTCAGAGTTCCCTGAGGCAGTGCTGACCCTCGCATGGGAATGGACTGCCCATGGAATGCTGAGATGAATGTGGCACTCATTGCAGCTCAGAATGAACCCCACTATAAATCCCATTCCCTCCCTCTCTCAGCACTCCCAATCTGAGAGATCTGCTAAAAGTATGGTAGGTCATTGACCATGCTTGACTTCCTCTTTTCTGATTCCCTTTTTAATGTCTGTTGCTATAGACAATAGTTCATCAGCTTCTATGAGGTGCTGACCCTGTGTATGGCCCATGGGCTTCTGACAAATTGCAATAGATTTCTCTGTACCTGCTTAATCACCCTTATTGACTGCCCACCACTACTAGGTGGGTGGCTGTCATCCCTGAGAAGCCACCTTTGGAAAAATTGTGCAGAGGTGGCAAATTTTCTCTCTCGTCTGCATGTATTGTATCTGATTCTTATCTAGTTTATAATCAGACTTTTTAAATGCTAGAGTCTAGAATTTCATGTAAAATTAATTCCCTTGGTTTATTGCTCACATTTTGCAATATACCTTGGAACTATTTTTTTGATTTTTGATCAGAGCTCCTTCTTTAATTATGAATCTTTTGTCTAAGTTTCCCCCTATCTTTTTCCCTTTATAAATGGTCCATTTTAGATTATCCCTCTGCTATACACAGCTCCAGCATTTTTTGTGTAAATATTATCCAAATTCATCACTTCACTATTAGCTGATCCTGGTTGGCTTTATTTTCCTAATAAGGCTTCAGAATCCATTAGCAATTGCACTGGACATCAGTCTTGTACCTGTCATAAAAATTCTGGATCTGGCATTCATGTCCCCTTTGTCACGTTAATTTCTGGCATATCTGGGTGCTATTTTCAACTAAGGTGTCATTATAGTTGCCTGTCACGAGATGGCGCTATTGCTTCTCTGAGCTTTGTCTATTTGCTCCATTATCTAATGTTGCGATTTATTTATTGGCTTTTTAACCTGAATTTATGCCAGCCAGTCTTCCCCCTCAGGGTTTTGTTTTAATTGTCACTTTCATTTCTCATTGCTACCATCTGAGTTTTATTGGACAGATCATTTTCTCTTCCCCTTCCTATCGGCTTCCCTTTCCCAAGGCCTGTCAAATCTCGCAGGGCTCACTCACTAGCTTGGGACTGTGGCCACTTTCTCCCCATTTCCCATGCTAGCCCATTGTGCCATTCTGGTCAAGCTATTTGCTACCAGTCCATGCCTGAAACAATCCTCACATCCTATCTTTCTTCCTCATATTCCCTGTCACCACACTCTGCCTCCAGCCAGCAATTTGTTTTTTAAAATATTTTTGGAACTGTGGGCCCGATTTTACCATTTTGATTCTTAGTGCTGAATCTGGGCATGATTCAGATCCGACTTGGAAACCTGTTCTCAGGCGCCTCCATCCGCACTCAGCCCGAAAAAAAAGTTGCGAGTCTGAATTGCACTGTGGGTGGGGCTTATCACACCTGTAACGCTGCTGCTCCAATGGGAGTCTTCAACTGCGCATGCGCAGTAAAATAAATTTGAAAAACGCTGCCCTGCCACATCACTCCCAGGCCACATAAAGCGGGAGATATGGCCCCCACAGACATTGTCCCACACCCACAACATAACTGTCCCCCTTATCCACCCACCCCTCCCCCTGCTACCCAGACCGAATGTGACCCCCTGCCTCCCTTCCCCGCCTCCCCCGTCCCCCCCACCGATCGCCCGCAGAGTGGCAGCGGACCCCCTCTTTGCAACCCCTCACCGATCACCCGCAGAGTGGCAGCGGACCCCCCCACCAGAGATCCATGTGGCCCTCCTCCTCACCCACCTCTCCCCCACCAGAGAACAATTTGGCCTCTATCCTCACCTCCCCCCTCCCCAATCTCGCCCACCAGAGAATGATCTGGCCTCCCTGCTCCACGACCCCCCCCACCACCGATCTGAGTAAGAGAGCAGCCAGAAGCTCTGAACTTACCTCTTCAAAAGCTGGAGCACCTTAAACAGACTTTTGCCAAGCAGGTCTTTTTCAGCCATATCTGGACGGGCGAACACGATGGTAAAGAGGGAAATGCTGGTATGTTTGGGCGTGCAGTGATTCGGAATCGCTGATATTTTTGCAGGCAGAGTGCGTACGGGGGCGCCTGAGAACAGGACTAAAAGTCGGATCTGAAACAGTCAGTTTCAAGTCTGCCCAGCTCTTGGAATCAAAACGGTAAAATAGGGCCCTAAATGTTAAAAGTAAGCATGTAAGTTCACAAAGAAAATTTATCTAAAATTTAAAAGATAATCAATAAGTAATTGGCCAGATAAATTATCACGTAGATTACCAATTAATTTGGAACATGGGAACATGACTAAGTTATTCAACCATTGAATTAATCTGGCCAGGGGATGTGTAGCCAGCAGAGGGAGAAAGGGGGATGTGGATTACAGGGTCAAAGGTAGGGTTCTGAAGAATGTGGAGGAACAGAGAGATCTTGGGGTTCATATCCATAGATCTCTGAAGGTTGCCACTCAAGTGGATAGAGCCGTGAAGAAGGCCTATAGTGTGTTGGCGTTCATTAACAGGGGGTTGGAGTTTAAGAGCCGTGGGATTATGCTGTAACTGTACAGGACCTTGCTGAGACCACATTTGGAATATTGTGTGCAGTTCTGGTCACCTCACTACAAGAAGGATGTGGAGACACTGGAAAGAGTGCAAAGGAGATTTACCAGGATGCTGCCTGGTTTGGAGGGTAGGTCTTATGAGGAAAGGTTGAGGGAACTTGGGCTTTTCTCTTTGGAGCGGAGGAGGTTGAGAGGAGACTTGATAGAGGTTTATAAGATGATGAGGGGGATAGATAGAGTGAACGTTCAAAGACTATTTCCTCGGGTGAATGGAGCGGTAACTAGGGGGCATAACTATAGGGTTCATGGTGGGAGATATAGGAAGGATGTCCGAGGTAGGTTTTTTACTCAGAGAGTGGTTGGGGTGTGGAATGGACTGCCTGCAGGGATAGTGGAGTCAGAAACTTTAGGAACATTTAAGAAGCTATTGGATAGGCACATGGAGTACTTCGGGATGATAGGGAGGAAATAGCTTGATCTGGGTTTCAGACAAAGCTCGGCACAACATCGTGGGCCGAAGGGCCTGTTCTGTGCTGTACTGTTCTATTCTATTCTAACTCCCCAACATTCATCTACCCTGCACCCCCAACAATGCTCACCTCTCTCAATTATTCCTGGCATTGCTCACTCCCCCCCAACCCTCCTGATAATGCTCACTCCCTGCACCGCACAACAATGCTCACCACTCTGCAACCCCCCACCCCCTTGTAAATAATCACCCACTGCGCAGCCCCCAACAATGTCCCTGCACAAACCTGACAATGTTCCTCACCCACATTGCATCTTCAACAAAGCGCCCCCCCCCCCCCTCCCCCTCCCCCCACTAGCACACGACACTGGTCACACCCCTGCACCCTTAACCATGCTCATCCCTCCCTCATGTCAACAATGCTCACACCTCCAACACCCTCCCAACAATGCTCACTGTCCCTCACCTCCCTGACAATATTCACCGTCTCCCGTAGCCCCCAAAATGTTCACCCATCCAACCCTTTCAACAATACTTCCTCCTGTAACCGTGATAATACTCACCTCCCCTGAACACCCAAAAATGCTGGCTCTGTTTTGACATCAGCCAAACTAAGGAGCCAGCGATTCTGGTCTCCCTCCCTCCGCGCCGCCCCCGCCCCCCCCCCACACCAACCAGAGAATGATCTGGATCGTCTCCCTCCGCCTGCCCCTCCCCCCGACCACTTCCAACAATCGATCTGAGTTAGAGAGCCGCTGGAAGCTCTAAACTTACCTCTTCAGAGGTTGGAGCACCCGAAACAGACCTTTGCCAAGCATGTCTGTTTTGTGCCGAATCTGGATGGGCGAACGTGATGGTAAAGGGAGAAATGCTGGTGAAGTTGGCCGGGCAGCCCATTAATTCAAATGCATGCATTTGATAAAGTGGCCTTGGTAAAGTGGGCATCTGTGCAGACGCAGGCGCGGATCGTGCTAATTGCCTCACGCCTGACTTTACCAAGTTTTTGCACCCAAACATGGGCGCGATGCAATGGTAAAATCGGGCCCAGAGAGTAATAGATGGTTACAGCATGGAAACAGGCCCTTCAGCCCAACTTATCCATGCTGCCCCTTTTCTTTAAACCCCTAATTGCCAACTCCCAATTAATTCCTAATTGCCCGCATTTGGCCCATATTCCTCTATACCCATCTTACCCATGTAACTGTCTAAATGCTTTCTAAAAGACAAAATTGTACCCGCCTCTACTACTGCCTCTGGCAGCTTGTTCCAGACACTCACCATCCTCTGTGTGAAAAAAATTGCCCCTTTGGACCCTTTTGTATCTCTTCTCTCTCACCTTAAACTTATGCCCTCTAATTTTAGACTTCCCTTCCTTTGGGTTGATCTATGCCCCTCATTTTTTTATAGACCTTTACAAGATCACCCCTCAGCCTTCTACACTCCAGAGAAAAAAGTCCCAGTCTATCCAACCTCTCCTTATAACTCAAGCCATCAAGTCCCGGTAGCATGGTAGTAAATTTTTTCTGCATTCTTTCTAGTTTAATCATGTCCTTTCTATGATAGGGTGACCAGAACTATACACAGTATTCCAAGTGTGGCCTTGCCAGAGTCTTGTACAACTTCAACAAGACATCCCAACTCCTGTATTCAATGTTCTGACAAATGAAACCAAGCATGCCGAATGCCTTCTTCACCACTCTGTCCACCTGTGACTCCACTTTCAAGAAGCTATGAACATGTACCCTTAGATCTCTTTGTTCTGTAACTCTCCCCATCGCCCTACCATTAACTGAATAAGTCCTGCCCTGGTTCAATCTACCAAAATGCATCACCTCGCATTTATCTAAATTAAACTCCATCTGCCATTCGTCAGCCCACTAGCACAATTGATCAAGATCCCGTTGCAATCCTCGATAACCTTCTTCATTGTCTACTATGCCACCAATCTTGGTGTCATCTGCAAACTTACTAACCATGCCTCTTTTATTCTCATCCAAATCATTAATATAAATGACAAATAACAGCACTAATCCCTGAGGCACACCATTGGTCACAGGCCTCCAGTTGGAAAAACAACCCTCTGCAACCAGCCTCTGGCTTCTATCATCAAGCCAATTTTGTATCCATTTGGCTACCTTACCCTGGATCCCGTGAGATTTAATCTGATGCAACAAACTACGATGCGGTCCCTTGTCAAAGGCCTCGATAAAGTCCATGTAGACAACATCAACTGCACTACCCTTATCTACCTTCTTTTTGAAGGGGTAACCTTCTTGGTTACCCCTTCAAAAAACGCAATCAAATTTGTGAGACATGATTTTCCACTCACAAAGCCATGCTGACTATCCCTAATCAGTCCTTGCCTCTCTAAATGCCTGTAGATCCTGTCTCTCAAAATACTTTCTAACAACTTTACCTACTACAGATGTGAGGCTCACCAGCTTGTAGTTCCCAGGCTTTTCCCTGCAGGCCTTCTTAAACAAAGTTACCACACTTGCCACCCTCCAGTCTTTAGGCAACTCACCTGTGACTATCGATGATTCAAATATCTCTGCTAAGGGACCCGCAATTTCCTCCCTCGCCTCCCGCAATGTCCTGGGATACACTTCGTCAGGTCCCGGGGATTTATCTACCTTGTTGTACTTTAAGACTTCCAGTACCTCCTTCTCTGTAATATGTACACTCCTCAAGACATCACTATTTATTTCCCCAAGTTCCCTATCATCTATGCTTTTCTCAACAGTAAATACTGATGAGAAATGTTCCTTTAGGATCTCATAGTCATCTGCCACAACAATCTCGTGTCCCCTTGAGAGTTTATCAAAAAAGGTGAAACTAGTTAGAGTAAAAAGTGATCCCTTAACCAGTTCTGGGATTCTCCTAATTTTAGCGAGGAAGAATACCTCATGAATGGCAGGGCAATGTAGAAATATCAGATGAATCTGCTGCTTCTCCATTTTTAGCGCTGATATGAAGGTTCTGATTCCTCCAAAAACAGAAAAAAGAGCATTAGCAAAAAGTAAGAAAAATGAGGCCTTGATGAAGAGCTTTTATACTTCATAGGTATTTTAATTCAGATCATTTAGTGACCCTGAATCTCATGTCAATGCACAGAATCAGCAGAAGTGTGCATGGTACTCGTGAAATTGGTTTAACGTTGATTCGAAGGGAAGTTCCAGGGATGGTCGAATTATTTAAGTTAGGTCTCAGTCTATATTGGGTCTGACAAGGGGAGTCATTGGAGGAGTGGGAAATTTCTCAAAGGATTGTTGACGGGAGTTAGATCATGGCTGATTTGTACCTGAACTCCATTCACCAATTTCCTTGCTGAATAAAAATCTATGGATCTTGGTCTTGGAAGTTTCAACTGTGCCAGCAACTACAGCCTCATGGGGCCGGGAGTTCCAGATATTCAATACCCTTTGTATTAAAAATTGTCTCCTGAGCTCATGACTGAATGGCTTAGTTTTAATTTTAGAGTTGTCCTCACATTCTGGATACACCTGCCAAAGGAAAGAGCAAATCTATTTTATCAAATTGTTTTATCATTTTAAACACTTCAATCACATCGCTCTTCAATATTTTAAACTCAATGGAGTAAAACCCAATTTTATGAACCCTGTCTTCATAATGTAAACCTTTGAACCTGATATGAATTGGGTGAAACTGCACTGCATCCTCTCCAAGGCCAGTATATCCTTTCTTTAGATGGACTCTGACCAAAGCTGAGGAAGGAAAAATAGATGCTACACATACTCAGTGAAAAGTGTTTAAATAGCAAAGCTAAAACTGCAACAAAACCAGGAGTCTTAATAGACTTGATGCTAAACATGTCCAACATGAAACAGAGCAGCAATCAATAAAGCTAATACAATTCTTTCTATCTTACTTGACTCTGGGCTGAGCTTCTGACGCCACATCCTTTTAAGCATAAAGGCTGCTTACTTCAACCTGCATAACAATCACCCATCCACACGCCTGCCTACTCTTGAAACCCTGATACATGATCATCCAAATCTCTTCTGCTCTTACTCTAACTCACACCAAGTGCCATATTGTCCACTTCACAAAAAGCAGGACAAATCCAACCTGGCCAATTACCGCCCCATCAGTCTGCTCTCAATCATCAGTGAAGCGATGGAAGAGTCATCAACGGTGCTATCAAGCAGTCCTCGCTCAGTAATAACCTGCTCAGTACCCAGTTTAAATTTCACCAGGGTCACTCAGCTCCTGACCTCATTACAGCCTTGGTTCAAACACAGACAAAAGAGCTGATTTCCAGAGGTGAGAGTGACAGCCCTTGACATCAAGGCCACATTTGACCGTAGTGTACTAACTACAAGATGCACTACAGAAATTCACCAAAGATCAGCAGCTTCCAAACCCACGACCACTTCCACCTAGAAGGACAAGGGCAGCAGATACATGGGAACATCACCACCTGCAAGTTCCCCTCCAAGCCACTCACCATCTTGACTTGGAAATATATCACCGTTCCTTCGCAGTCGCTGGGTCAAAATCCTGGAATTCCCTCCCTAATGGCGTTGTGGGTCACCTCACAGCCAGTGGACTGCAGCGTTTCAAGAAGGCAGCTCACCACTACCTTCCCAAGGGTAATTACGATTTGCCTAGCATTTGGGCAACAAATGCTTGCCAGCCAGCAATGTGCATGTCCCATGAATGAATAAGAAAAAAAATCTAGTTCACGAATGTCCTTTAGGAAAGGAAATCTACTATCCTTCCCTAATGTGGCCTACATAACTTCCATCCACAGCAATATGGTTAACTACCTTCTGAAATGACATAGTAAGCCACTCAATTTAAGGGCAATTAGGGATGGATAACAAATTCTAGTCTTGTGAGTAATGCCCATATCCACCAAGTAAGCTAAAAAAGAATTAGTGGAAACATACCATGGTGTTAATTTGCTCTCTATGTAGGTCAGTTTTGTTGGCCAGGTTGGATTCCAGCACTATGTTTATAAACTAGTACAAAAAAATCATTGAAACTTGATTTGAAATTCCATTTTATACTGCTTTTGCCGATTCTGGGCAAATTGCACTGTCAAAGCGACCTCTGGAAACTACTGTGCCCACGCAAATAAATTCTTTATCTTATTCCCGAATGATTGATTTCCTGTTTAGTACCAGGGTCCAGGTACATGAAGTTTAAGGAATGACACAGTTATTAATTTGCTTTTAGATGCCTCAAGAGAGGTATAATTTCAAAGTAAAATTCACAAGATTGGAAAATCCATCTGAGGCACACTGGAACTTGAAAGTACTCCTGTGTTAATGAAATAAAAGTAAGAAATTGCACAACTAGTGAGGTAATGGATTTACGTTCTTTAAAAATGTGTAATGGCTGACTTACAACCTTTCAAACAGAAGGATTAATCTGGCTATTGGAATTACATCCATTAAGCAAAAATGTGGCCATTTTATGTTCCATATGCTCACAATATTAAATATGCTTTGAAAAGGCTGTTGGCTGCACTGAAAGAAATTAATCATGGAGATAACTGAGGCGTTGAAAAAATCTAATCTGCTTTGTTTTGTCTTTAACCATTTTGGAACATAAGTATCTCTGACAAGATCAGCCTTTATTGCCCTGAGAGTGATGCTAGGCCTTTCCCTTGAACCTCTGTAGCAATTTGATACAGCTGGCGAGCTTGTTTGATTTCATCTGAAGATTAATAATCTGGCAAATGTGAGCTCAAATCTCACTGTGGCATTTTGAGAATTTAATGGCCATTTTTAAGAAAATCTAGAAATTAAAAAAAATGATACAAGTGGAAGTGACCATGAAACGGGCAGATTGTCTTAAACACCTAACTGGTTCAGTTATGCTCTTGAGGAAAGCATACTTCCTATTCTCACCCATTCAGCTCAGTCCGTGACACCAGTTCCCCGCCACTGTGGTTCATGCTTAACTGCTGCTGAAGTGGCTGAGCAAGTCATTTAGTTTTATCTGACTGCTACGAATGATTAAAGAAGCAAGCCCACTGTCACCTTCACAGGGTAGGTACGGATGGCAATAAATCCCAGCCTTGTCTGTGACACATCTCAAAAATCAGAAAAAAGATGGCTATAACAAGGACAATGATACCATCTAATAATGAACGTTAGCAACGTGTTAGACCTGACTTGTCCAATCTTTTCTCTTGTCAGGGGTGGGGAGGTGGTGGTGGCTGGGGGAGTGGGGGCGGGGGTGGTGGTGACCGGGGGTGGGGCGGGGGGGGGGGGGGGGGGAGTGGTCGGCGTGGAGGTGGGGACAGGGTGGCCAGGCAGGGGGGGGTGCATTGGCCAGTGTGGGGGGTGTGGCTGGGGTGGTGATGGTGATGGGTGGGGGTGGCCAGGGTGGAGGGGGGGCTGGCCGGGGTGGGAGTGGCTGGGGTTGGAAGGGGGGAGGGTGCGGGGGTGGCTGGGATGGGGGGGGTGTAGCTCGGGTGGTTGGGGGTGGGGTGGGGTGGGGTGGCCGGGTGGGTCGGGGGGGGGGGGGGGGGGTGTGGGGTGGCCGGGGTGGGTCGCGGGGGGGGGGGGGGGGGGGGGCGGTGTGTGGCTGGGATGGGAGATTTGCATATTTTTCTCACTCAGGGGGTTCAGGAACAAATTTCACACAGAAAAGCTCTGGCACAGCAATAAACTCAATTTCAAAAACATGTCGAGGTTTTAAGGGAAAAGAATTGGTGAGGAAAAGTACAGCAATGTCCTAACAATAAATTAAATTAAAAAAGAGTAAGTCATATCTCTCTCCCTCCCTCTCTCCCGCACTCGCTCACTCTCTCCCGCACTCACTCACTCGCTCGCTCACTCTCTCCTGCACTCACTCACCCGCTCACTCACTCTCTCCCACACTCACTCACTCGTTCACTCACTCGTTCACTCACTTTCTCCCGCACTCACTCACTCACTCTCCCGCACTCACTCACTCACTCTCCCGCACTCACTCACTCACTCTCCCGCACTCACTCACTCACTCTCCCGCACTCACTCACTCACTCTCCCGCACTCACTCACTCACTCTCCCGCACTCACTCACTCACTCTCCCGCACTCACTCACTCACTCTCCCGCACTCACTCACTCACTCTCCCGCACTCACTCACTCACTCTCCCGCACTCACTCACTCACTCTCCCGCACTCACTCACTCACTCTCCCGCACTCACTCACTCACTCTCCCGCACTCACTCACTCACTCTCCCGCACTCACTCACTCACTCACTCTCCCGCACTCACTCACTCACTCTCCCGCACTCATCCACACGCACTCACTAGCTCACTCACTGGGGGGGATTTTCTGGCTGCGCTCGCCCCGAAACTGGAAAATCCCGCCCGAGGTCAACGGACTTTTCCATGGTCAGCCTCTCGTCCGCTCCGGTTCTCATGGTGGGCGGAACAGGAAACTTCGCCCCACTCAGTATTTCACACTCACTCACACTTAGTATCTCGCGATCACTCACACTCATACTCCCTCTCTCTCACACTCAGCCTCACAATCACTCAGTCTCTTGCACACACTCGCACTCACTCACTCAGTCTCTCGCCTTCACCCTTCATATCAAGTTTAAGTTTATTCGTCACAAGTAGGCTTACATTAACACTGCAATGAAGTTACTGTCAAAATCCCCTGGTTGTCACACACAGGCGCCTGTTTGGGTACACAGAGAGAATTTAGCATGGTCAATGCACCAAACCAGCATGTCTTTCAGACTGTGGGAGGAAACCAGAGCAACCGAAGGAAAGCCATGCAGACAAGGGGAGAATGTTCAAACTCCGCACAGACAGTGACCTGAGACTGGAATTGAACCCCGGTCCCTGGCGCTGTGAGGCAGCAGTGTGAACCACTGTGCCACCGTGCTGCCACTCAGTCAGTATCTCACTCTCGCTCCCACACACAAACACACTTTGTTCGTTTCTCTCTCCCACATCCTCACCACGACATTGTCTCCTCCCAGCCCACCACGACCTCACCTTCCGTGGGCCTTCCAGGACCTCACCCTCCCCACCCCCCGGGCCCACCAGGATTTCACCCTCCCCGGGCCCTCGCCCTCCCCAGGCCTACTTGCTCTCCACAGTCTGTCAAATCCATGGTACTTTCTCGCTTCAAAGCCGAAGTCCCCCCAGCCCACCTGCTCACTCGCTCCATTTGCCCAGCCCGCTCATGTCTCAGCCCCTCCCCCACTTGCTCCCCCGCTTGCTCACTCATGTCGATGCTCCGCTCCCCTCTCTCAGCCCTGCCAGAATCTGCCATAGCAGTCTCCCTCTCACCCCATACTCCGATTTCATTGTCACCCCAATTCCCCAGTCTTCCTCTCCTCCCATTCCCTAGTCACTACCCGCACTCAAGACTCCACCTGATTTCTAAGGTTCCCCACTATTCCAGAGTCCCACATCAAGCTGCAGGCTTCTTTGAGAGCAATGGCAAAGTTTCCGCTCCAGTGGAACATTTAAATCACCGATCTCCCGGGTTGCTAGAGGCAGCACTTGGGGGAGAAATTCATCATTACAAGTAACTCCTGGTCATTCCTTGAGAGTTCAAAATACCATAAGGACTCCACATCGTTAATAAAAAATAGCCTTCTCAACCTGTCCTGCCACCTGCCCAGAAATTTGTATGTGAATGCCCAGGTCTGTATATTCCTGCATTCCATTTAAATTGATACCATTTATTTTTATACTGCCCTCTCATTCTTCATTCAAAAATGCATCGTCTCATACCTCTGCTAATTTTCATCTGCTATGTTCCTGCCTATTTTATCAGAATGACTGTGTTCCTCTGAAATATAAAAACAAAAATGCTAGACTCAGCCGGTCAGGCATCTGTGAAGTTAACAGTTTAGGTCAGTGACTTGATGAAACAGAACAGTTCTGAAATGCCAACTCTGCTTCTTCCTCTACAGACGCTGCCTGACTTGGCTAGCATCGTGTATTTGTATTTCAGGTTTCCAGCATGCACTGTTCTTTGGTTTTGCATGTCCCTCTTTAAGTCTGGTACTGCCCTCCTGTTTTCTACAGTTCCAAATTTTCTATCATGCACAAACTTTGAAATTATGCACAATATACTTGCAGGGAGGTTTGCTAGTGTTATTGGGGAGTGTTTAAACTAGATTTGCAGGGGGATGAGAACCAGAGCGCCAGAGCAGATAGTGGAGCAGGGGTAAAAAGACAGGTTAGTTCAAGCAAAATCACAAATGGAAGGGTTGAGTGTGGTGGAAATAACCTTTTGAGGTGTGTCTATTTCAATGCCAGGAGTATTGTGGGGAAGGCAGATGAGCTAAAGGCGTGGATAGACACATGGAATATGACATTACAGCCATTAGTAAAACTTGGCTACAGAAGGGGCAGAACTGGCAGCTCAATGTTCCAGGGTTCCAATGTTTCAGGCGGGATAGAGGCAGAGGGATAAAAGGTGGGGGGGGGCATTGTCGGTCTGGGAAAATGTTACAGCGGTACTCAGGCAGGATAGATTAGGGAACTTGTCTACAGAGGCCCTATGGGTGGAGCTGAGAAACAGGAATGGTATGACCACATTAATGGGGTTGTATTATAGACCACCCAATAGTCAGCGAGAATTGGAGGAGCAAATCAGCAGAGAGATAGCTGACAACTGCAAGAAACACAAAGTTGTGATAGTAGGGGATTTTAATTTTCCACATATAGATTGGGACTTGCATACTGTTAAAGGGTTAGACGGGATAGAGTTTGTAAAATGTGTTCAGGAGAATTTTAATTGGTCCTCTTGAAGACCAGAATGGTAGACTGTGTATGGAACCAAAAGAGATGGGGGAGATACTAAATGGTTTTTTGCATCCGTAGTGACTGAGGAAACGGGCATGGAGTCTACAGAAATAGGGCAAACAGGTAGGGAGGTCACGGAACCTTTACAGATTAAAGGGGAGGAGGTGCTTGCTGTCTTGAGGCAAATCAGAGTGGATAAATCCCCAGGACCGGATAGGATATTCCCACGGACCTTGAGGGAAGGTAGTGTTTAACTTGCAGGGGCCGTGGCAGACATATTTAAAATGTCAGTATTCACGGGGGAGGTGCCGGATGATTGGAGGGTGGCTCATGTTGTTCCGTTGTTCCAAAAAAGTTCCAAAAGAAATCCGGGAAATTATAGAACAGTAAGTTTGACGTCGGTGGTGGGCAAGTTATTGGAAGGTGTGATAAGGGATAGGATCTACAAATATTTGGATAGACAGGGACTTATTAGGGAGAGTAAACATGGCTTTGTGTGTGGTAGGTCATGTTTGACCAATCTATTAAGAGTTTTTCGAGGAGGTTACCAGGAAAGTGGATGAAGGGAAGGCAGTGGATGTTGTCTACCTAGATTTCAGCAAGGCCTTTGACAAGGTCCCTCATGGGAGGTTAGTTAGGAAGGTTCAGTCGCTGGGTATACATGGGGAGGTAGTAAATTGGATTAGACACTGGCTCAATGGAAGAAGCCAGAGAGTGGTTGTGGAGGATTGCTTCTCTGAGTGGAGGCCTGTGACTAGTGGTGTGCCGCAGGGATCAGTGTTGGGTCCATTGTTGTTTGTCATCTATATCAATGATCTGGATGATAATGTGGTAAATTGGATCAGCAAATTTGCTGATGATACAAAGATTGGACGTGTAGTGGACAGTGAGGAAGGTTTTCAAAGCTTGTAGAGGGATTTGGACCATCTCGAAAAATGAGCTGAAAAATGGCAAATGCAATTTAACGCAGACAAGTGTGAGATATTGCACTTTGGAAGGACAAACCAAAGTAGAACGTACAGGGTAAATGGTAGGACTCTGAAGAGTGCAGTTGAACAGAGGGATCTGGGAATACAGGTACAGAATTCCCTAAAAGTGACGTCACAGGTGGATAGGGTCGTAAAGAGTGCCTTTGGTACATTGGCCTTTATAAATCGGAGTATCGAGTATAAAGGTTGGAGTGTTATGGTCAGGTTATCTAAGGCATTGGTGAGGCCGAATTTAGAATATTGTGTACAGTTTTGGTCACCTAGTTACAGGAAGGATGTAAATAAGGTTGAAAGAGTGCAGAGAAGGTTCACAAGGATGTTGCCGGGACTTGAGAAGCTGAGTTACAGAGAGAGATTGAATAGGTTGGGACTTTATTCCCTGGAGCGCAGAAGAATGAGGGGAAATTTGATAGAGGTGTATAAGATTTTGATGGGTATAGATAGAGTGAATGCAAGCAGGCTTTTTCCACTGAGGCGAGGGGAGAAAAAAGCCAGAGGGCATGGGTTAAGGGTGAAAGGAGAAAAGTTTAAAGGGAATATTAGGGGGGCTTCTTCACGCAGAGAGTGGTGGGAGTGTGGAATAAGCTGCCGGATAAAGTGGTAAATGCTTTTAACATTTAAGAAAAACTTGGACGGTTTCATGGATGAGAGGGGTGTGGAGGGATATGGTCCAAGTGCAGGTCAGTGGGACTAGGCAAAAAATGGTTCGGCACAGACAAGAAGGGCCAAAAGGCCTGTTTCTGAGCTGTAATTTTCAATGGTTCTATGGTCAGTAATAAACATGAAAAACAATGGCACTGGATGGAATCTAAATTATTTATAATAAGCAATAAAACTAAATGCTTTGGATGTAATTCTGATGCATGAAAAACATGTTGGGGAGACATATAATTCAAAAGTTTGGGTATGGTACACACTTCCAGGATTTTACATCAACATTTATAATGGGCAACTGGTTAAAAAATGCTCTGTAAATGATTGTCTCTGTCTATATACATACAAAAGTTATTTCATCAAAAAAGTTGATCTAAGTTTATGAAATATTATGTTTTTAAAATGTGCATATTGCTGCCCAGCTGATTATGTGCAGAAAGCTGAGGCAAGTGTTAGAAGGGAACAGTACAGTGTCTATGAGGAAGAGGACAGGAACGGAACTTGAACCTGGTCTACGTCTGACACGAGAGTTGCAATGCAAAGCTGAATAAGGCAGAAAAAAATTGGCCCATGACTTGAGGCTGCATCATGGATAGGAATTGTGAAGAATTTCAGACGGTGGCAAGGGAGAGAATAATAAAAGAAAATAATTTTTAAAAAATTTAAATGAGATAAGATTGATTAAAAATCAAAGTTACCTTCACATTGAGTGAAAATTGGTAGAATGCCTCTGCTCATCAATTTGCACCACAAAAGGCAGGAACTTGCATCTACACCCTGACAGGAAACCAATTACAGTGTTTTTTTAACCAACTGTTATTATAAATGTTGAGGTAAAATCCTAAAAGATTTGTGCACAGGAAATGTGTACCATACACAAGACTTTTTATTTACATATCCCCCGACACGTATTTTCATCTATCAAAATTACTTTAAAAGTATTAAGTTTTGTCGGTTGTTATAAAGCTTAGATTCCATCCAGCTCAGTTCACCTAAAATTAACTTAACCTTTTTGCATCATATAACAATTAAAAAATATAAAGGTACCTGACAACTGATACGATACACATAGAGACATATAAAATTGTTTGACATCAAATAATACCATCACCAATGGACCAGTCAAAATTTTCAATTTTTGCTTTGACTGCTAAAGCAAGGGAAGAAATAGCAGTGGTTCTGACCATCTTATTCCAATCCTCTCTTGCTGCAGGGGTATTACTGGAGGACTGCTAATGTTATACTGCTGTATTAAAAGGGACACAGGATAGTACAAGTAATTACAGACCAGTCAGCCAAACCTCAATGGTGGGCAAGTGAAAGAATTCTGAGAAACCGAATAAATTGTCATTTCGAGGTACTCATCAGCCAGGGGCAGTCAGCGTGGATTTGTTAAAGATAGGTCTCATTTCAGACTAATATGATTCAACTTGTTCAGGTAATAACAAGGAGTGTCAAATAGGGTAGAGTATTTGATGTAGTCCAAGAACAGGAAATTTTAGCTACAAGTGAAGATTAACATAGAAACCTTCGAGCCTGCTCCACCATTCACTTTGATCATGGCTGGTCATCAAATTCAATATCCTGATCCCCACTTCTGGATCCTCTTCACAGCTCACTCTCCCACCCAACTTTGTATCATCTGCAAATTTGGGGATAATACACTCAGTTCCCTCTTCCAAATCATTAATATATGTGAACAGTTGGGGTCCTAGCACAGATCCCTGCAGAACCCCACGAGTCACTGACTGCCAATCGGAAAAAGACCCATTTATTACTCTTTGCTTCCTTGCGGCTAACCAGTTTTCTATCCATCTCAAGACATTACCTACAATCTCATGTGCTTTAACTTTACATGGTAGTCTGTTATGTGAGGCCTTGTCAAAAGCCTTCTGAAAGTCCAAATAAACCACATCCACTGCTTCTCCTTGGTCAACTCTACTAGTTATATCCTCAAAGAATTTCAATAGATTCGTCAAGCAGGATTTCCCTTTTGTAAATCCATGCTGACTTTGTCTGATTATACCACTGCCTTCTAAATGCCGAGTTATGAAATCCTTGATAATAGACTCTAGCAACTAGAGTTCGACTCACCGGTCTATAGTTCCCTGTTTTCTCTCTAACTCCCTTTTTGAATAGCAGGCTTACATCAGCTAATGTAATTAGCTCCTTTAGATAAGCTAGAGTTGTTTTCTTTGGAAAATAGGACCTAAGGGCAGATTTAACTCAATTGTATAAAAGTATGAAGAGCCTAGATGGCGTCGATAGGTGTTGTGGGAAAAGTCACCACTCGGAGATCAGACTTGAGATTCAACATGCAGTTTATTGAATCGAAGCTTTGGGAGGATCTCTGGGCAGAGTTCCTCAATCTGGCTTGGCAGCAAGTGCATTTATATCCGTTAAAACATCGCAAACATCAGCAGTTTTGCATCCAGCCGTAGGCGGTTACATACTTTGGCCAAGTGTGCCCCTTGACAATAGTTAGTTATCAATAACATTTCGTTGAAAATACCTCACTGTTCTAGGCCAATTTCAGGCCATCTGCCCCTGAGCGACCTAACTATTCTTGTCCTTTGCTGTCTGACTATTCCTGCTTGCTTTGCACTTTTACACTAAAAATGAGACATGGCTCACCCCAGCTTGTCACTAGTCAAGGCTCGAGTGTTTGTGCTTAACCACAGAGTGCAAAAGTTACATACACAACTTTTCTTGTCTTAAAAAGTTTTACATTCACAATGATGGCTTAAAAAGTTTTATAAGTCACAATAATGGCTTGAACAGTCTCAATTTTACTCCAACAATAGGAATGACCAATTTCTGTTTGCAGAAATAACCAGGGGGCATAAATTGGCAGAAGGATTAGAACAAAGAACAAAGAACAATACAGCACAGGAACAGGCCCTTCGGCCCTCCAAGCCCGCGCCGCTCCCCGGTCCAGGATTGAATCCTGAATCCAGGATCCCCGACCAATTTTCCAGCCTATCTACATACTAATATCCTATCCACCGAGCTGTCCCTCACAGCTACGATGCTTTGTTCATCACAACCTATTAACTCACCCCCAGCCCCCGATTCCAGACCATGTGATCTCCAGGGAGAGGTGAAAACCCCAGGGCCAATATGGGGAAAAGAAATCTGGGAAATTCCTCTCCGACCCCCTGAGGCGATCGAAACGAGTCCAGGAGATCACACTGGCCCTGATCGGAAAATGCTTCCCAACCCTATTCATTTCCACTTCCACGAACACCATATGAATTCCCTGCCCCCGAGACAGGTTCCCAACTATCCGCAGTCTCGCTCTGTACTGGCACCAGCAAGATGATCATAGAATGAAGCCTTGAAACGAGAAACAAAGAACAATTAGCCCACGCCGCTCCCTGGTCCAAACTAGACCATTCTTTTGTATCCCTCCATTCCCACTCCGTTCATATAGCTATCTAGATAAGTCTTAAACGTTCCCAGTGTGTCCGCCTCCACCACCTTGCCCGGCAACACATTCCAGGCCCCCACGACCCTCTGTGTAAAATATGTCCTTCTGATATCTGTGTTAAACCTCCCCCCCTTCACCTTGAACCTATGACCCCTCGTGAACGTCACCACCCACCCGGGGAAAAGCTTCCCACCGTTCACCCTATCTATGCCTTTCATAATTTTATACACCTCTATTAAGTCTCCCCTCATCCTCCGTCTTTCCAAGGAGAACAACCCCAGTTTCCCCAATCTCTCCTCATAACCAAGCCCCTCCATACCAGGCAACATCCTGGTAAACCTCCTCTGTACTCTCTCCAAAGCCTCCACGTCCTTCTGGTAGTGTGGCGACCAGAACTGGACGCAGTATTCCAAATGCGGCCGAACCAACGTTCTATACATTCTATAGATTAGAGAAAGTGGCAATACAATTTTGCCAACCAGAGTGTGATGGGATTCTGGAACTAACCACCTGGAAGCATAGTAGAGGCAACATCACATTTAAGAAAAATCTGGATATGCACTTTAAACGTCTTAACTTACAGGGCTCGAGACCAAGAGCTGGAAGGAGAGATTGGACTGGGTGACAATTTTCCCAATTGGCATGGCCAAGATGACCAAATGAGCTCTTTCCGCAGCAAAAATGTTTCTAAGTTTTCACATCCATTGTGTCCTGTGACAGTTACATGAAAGTAACTGGAATGATCAACCATAATTGTGTATGAGGCATTATTTCCAGTTCAATACATGTAAAAATATTTAAAAACAAGATTTTGGCCTTCTAATTTAATTACACTTTAAAATGTGCTTAAATGAGTGAAATGAAAAGGTCAAAAGTCTATGATGACCTCAACTTCACTTTAATAACTTACCAATCTAATTTTAGAAATTTAGGATCAAACTACATCCAGTTCTTCATTTTTCTGTATGTAGTACACCACTGGGTTCCTAATTAACACATTTAAAAGGTATCCTAATTTTTGGAAGCTGTCACTCTCCCTTCATTTTCTGACTTATCAGCAGGCAGGGAAGTTTGGTTTTTTTTGGAGAGGGGTGGAGGGGAGAGGGTGACATAATATTCTTTGGAACCTGAAAAAAAACTTTATTTTTCTTGAGGTCATATTGGAAACTGCATTGTCTGTTTATTCCAAAATGATATAATAGATCAATTGCTTCCACGGGCAATTATAAACAATTCGCAATGAAGGATGAAATAATTCATACAACTTTTTAACCGTACATTAAAGTGTAACCTTGGTACCTTGCTAAGAAATAAAAGGGTGACTGGAAAAATTATTTATATCGCAAAATTCCACTCCAGATCAAACATGAAATTCGGCTTGTGCATTGTCATAGCACTGTCAAGAGGAAAGCCTGTAGTTTCCGGTCACTGGAAATTGAGCACAAGTACTGTTATAATACACATCCCTTCCCCAAATGCCAGCTGACCAAGGGTGTGTGTGTGTATGTATATATATATGCATACACACATCTCTCCACAATCTTCTAACAGTCATAATAAACTTATACTATTCATGGCACAGAGGAAATTGGTCTCAAAGAGTGAACTCAATATCCAGTATACTTGGTCCAGCCAGTTATCTAATATACTATACTAATTAAGTGGGAATATCAAAATGAGTGAATAAATATGCACGAATTAATAACCTCACAGTGATGAGAGGAGCAAAGTGTTAAAACTGCACATTTGAAAGAGTAAGAAGTTTAACAACACCAGGTTAAAGTCCAACAGGTTTATTTGGTAGCAAAAGCCACACAAGCTTTCGAGGCTCTGAGCCCCTTCTTCAGGTATCCTAATTTTTGGAAGCTGTCACTCTCCCTTCATTTTCTGACTTATCAGCAGGCAGGGAAGTTTGGTTTTTTTTGGAGAGGGGTGGAGGGGAGAGGGTGACATAATATTCTTTGGAACCTGAAAAAAAACTTTATTTTTCTTGAGGTCATATTGGAAACTGCATTGTCTGTTTATTCCAAAATGATATAATAGATCAATTGCCTCCACGGGCCAACACAAACAGTGGTATGTCAGGGTCAGAGGAACAGGACACCTACAGGACTTGCACCATATCCTGAGAGACACGTTTAGGGTTCAAATTTCTTTCAAGAGGAAATTATTTCAATAAAATAGGAACCTGAAAACATGTTATGCGACAAACTGATTTAAGAAATACAGAGTCAAACATAAATGGAAGTGTACTTTTAACCTATTTGCTTCACAATTTCTGAAACAAATACACTAACAGGAGCGAGATAATATTTGGCTTGTATTGTTATATTACTCTAAAATGATTTAGGAACAATTGCTTCCACCTGAAGAAGGGGCTCAGAGCCTCGAAAGCTTGTGTGGCTTTTGCTACCAAATAAACCTGTTGGACTTTAACCTGGTGTTGTTAAACTTCTTACTGTGTTTACCCCAGTCCAACGCCAGCATCTCCACATCATTTGAAAGAGGCCAGTTAAGTCTTCATCACCACCATCCAATAATTTATTAACACATCCGGGTTGTAATCAAATGCTATTTTACATGTATTAAATGTGGTGTAAGATAATAATATCTTGTTTCCAAGGTGAATGGTGGTCGATTTAATGCTGCTTCTAAAAGTCTACGTGGCTGTGTTGTGTACGAGAGGCCGAGGCTTCACGAGGCCTAGCTTGCGGTCGCCTGCCTTTACCTGCAGTCCTTGTGCTCCCGGATCCACTCCCGTGTCCAAGACAGCGATCAGAACCCCCCTGCCGTCGTACTCCGGGTACCGGGCGAGGAAAGACGCGGCGCCCGTCGCCTTCTTCGGCAGCAGACCCTGGTAAGGGAAGGAGTCGTCCACATGAAGCGCCATTACCCCCGCCCGCTGGAGCCCAATGTGCAGCTTGATCTCAGCTGCTCGCCTTCCCGCGCTGATCCTTCCAGCGAGCAGCAATCGCCAGGGATCACACACACCAAGAGGGAGTGAGTGAGGCACAGCACTGTGCGCTGGCAAGGTCAGGGGTAAACAGTATGTCAGGGTCAGAGGAACAGGACACCTACAGGACTTGCACCATATCCTGAGAGACACGTTTAAGGTTCAAATTTCTTTCAAGAGGAAATTATTTCAATAAAATAGGAACCTGAAAACATGTTATGCGACAAACTGATTTAAGAAATACAGAGTCAAACATCAATGGAAGTGTACTTTTAACCTATTTGCTTCACAATTTCTGAAACAAATACACTAACAGGAGCGAGATAATATTTGGCTTGTATTGTCTGGGAATGGTTGCATAGAAAATTGGTCATTCTGTATTTGTAAATTCCTCAAATCAATGTAGTTCCCGATGAGAATTTTAATACAAAGAGTTCCAGGGATCAATTCACACTCATGCCAACTGTACTGTTATATTGTTATATTACTCTAAAATGATTTAGGAACTATATTGTCAAATACCACATCACTCACTCTGCACTACAATCTGCACCATGGCAACAATAACATTGATTTGCAACACATTGGATGAAAGCTACTGCATTTGTCTAAAATAGCATGGTCATTTCGGACTTCTGGGCACCACAAGGCAGAACATTAATTTCAAATCGAGATAAACCCTTTAATCCAAGCAATTTGTTATAAAAATCATGTGTTGCTATTCTTAAAACCTGAACTAATATGGATGGACGGTTGATTTATAAACCTGATGAGTGATTATTTAATCTCCAATAGATCAGTACCTTTTACAAAGCTATGGGTGAAATTTAATAGCAGGGACATGGAAACCACCCAATGGAGAACCAATGGGAGCTCCACATTACCTCTACACAGGAGGCTTGATACTATTCCGAAACCATCAGGGCTCCCACTGAAGTAAGGCCCACGTCGGGCAGAAATCCCATTCTTGAGGCTGGCAGCTTTGTAGTTGGGCAGCACCACGAGGAGAGCTGCCCACTCCCAGTAATGCACTGGGAATCAACAATTAATCCTCTGGAATCAGGTAAGTGGGGTTCCCTGGAAGGGGAATGCTGGTCATTGGAGATGGGGGGAGGGAGGTGTGGGATCACCAGCAAGGATGGCTCACTCTGAGGCCCCACCTTCCTGATTCCAGGTACCTCAGTAGGGCACATAGTGCCTTTGAACGAGGGACCACCTCTCTACTTCAGAGAACCGCAGGCAAACCCAACAAGATTTGGAGCTTTTAGGTGGGAAGGTAGCCTACAAGCATTCTGACTCAGGATTTAATAGAAGGGGGATGGGAATTCAGTGCATTTTCAACCTGACCTGAGAGCAAACATTCAGGCCATAATTTTTGGAAACTATGCAGAGGCTGCTGGGTGTGGATGTGGGCTGGGTGGATGGCTTGCCTCAGTGTTCCAGCACTGCATTGACATTTTAAATGAAAACAATAACATCCCTCCAACCTTCACACTCCCCATGTCATTTACCCACCTCCCATGGCTCCTTAGAGCATCTATGGAAAGCTATTTCCTCCATCCACTCTACATGGCCCTTTATAGCCCCTTTATGCCAACTCATAGCATTCCATTCCCCACCCACCATCCTTTTTCTTTACACTATGCCAATCCATCCAGTATCTGTCATAGAAAGACCTCAGGATTTGTGTTAAGATGAGATCAAATAAAGTTCTTATGGGTCTACTGAAGAATTCACTATTTGAAAAGAAAATGCTGATTTTAAAAAACATTTAATTTCCTTTAATTACTTATAAAATCAAGTATTCCTGGTCCCACTTCAAAGAGGTGATAACTACTCAGGACTGTCAAATGACTGAAATGGCAGACACTCCACTGTGATAATGGAAGTTTATTAAATCATTCATGCAGCACTAATCCAGTAATGATAATCCTCAGGCTTAAGTCAAGATAGTGATATAGCAAGCATTGATTTTTTTTAACACTCCAGTTTTATTCACAAATAAAGGATGGGAGTTTTAAATACCTCAACAGCTCCTTTACACAGTTGGTTTTGACAGTTCAAATCTGCTTGATAGTTCCAATGAGTTTGTTTTTTGCATATATTCATACCTACTTTTAACAACACAAAAGGATACCTGACCACCAAGGTGTCCTGTGACCATAACCAAAAGAATGTCCTACCTATTCAAGCAACTCGACAAAGCTTAGACCGGCTCCTATCAGATCTGCCTGCTATTTTTCTCTCTTGGCTAACAAAAATCAGACATGACTGGAGACAGCTGTTGTTTAATATGGGCAGCAGCCTCCGTGAGCCACAGATGTGCAACTTGGAATCCACCCCCAAAACTGCCCCCCCGCCTGCCGCCCCCCCGCCTTCCACCTTGCGAAAATGGTGGGTGCTGTGCTTGGGGATGGGGCTACTTTAATTGTATCACAGTCCTTTTCCATGATTTCTATACCCGCAATGTCCCTTTCACTCATGAATACTGACACAAAGTATTTATTTCGAACCTTACCTACATCCTCCGGCTCCACACACAAATTACCACTGTGGTCTTTAATGGGCCCTGTTCTTTCCATAGTTATCCTTTTACTATGAATGTACTTGTAAAACAACTTATGATTTTCCTTTATTTTATCTGCCAGTATCCTTTCATGTCCCCTTTTTGTTCTCCCAACTTCCTTTTTAAGTTCCCTCTTCCACTTTCTATACCCGAGGGCTTCTGCTGTTTTGAGACCTTGATATCTACCAAAAGCCTCTCTTTTTCTCATTATCCAATGCTGTATTATGTCCCTCGATATCCAGGACTCACTGGATTTATTGGTCCCACTGTTTTTCTTTCTTAGAACATATTGGCCCTATATGCTCCCTGTTTCCTTCTTGAATGCGTCCCACCTTTCTGTCACAGATTTACTTAAAAGTGTCTGCTACTACTCCACTATGCTCAAATCATATCTGATCTTATTAAAATTGGCCTTTCTCCAGTTTAGAACTTAGATTTCAGGCCCATCTTTGTCCTTTTCCATAACAATCTTGAATCTAACAGAATTATTATCGATGTCTGCAAAATATCCTCCTACTGATACTTCAACCACTTACATAAATTGAAGTCCAGCATCGTCCCCTCTCTTGTAGGATCTTCTACATACTGGCTTAAAAGGTTTTCCTGGGTGCACTTTAAAAATTCCGCTCCCTCTAAATCTTTCACACTATGACTACCCCAGTTAACGTTGGTGAAGTTGAAATCCGTCACTATCACTCCCTATTATTTTTACACTTCTCTGAAATTTGCCGACATATCTGCTTTCTATTTCTCTCAGATTATTAGGGGGCCTATGGAACATTCCCAGCAATCTGATTGCTTCTTATTGATTTTTAAGTTCTACCCATATGGCTTCATTTGAAGACACTAACTCTTTACTGCTGTAACTGATTTCCTTATCAAAATTGTGACACCCCCTCCTTTTTCACCTCCTTCACTGCTCGCCTGAAGATCCGATATAGAATATTGAGTTGTCAATCCTACCTCTGTTTTAGTGACATCATACCCCCATGTTTAATTTATATGCCCTTAACTCATCTGCCTTGTTGTCAGACTTCTTGCATTAAGATACCATCAAATCTTGCCAAACTCCCTTGTTCCTTAAGTGGTCCATAACTTCTATGCCTTCCTGATTCACTTGCTGTCTCTTCTAATTTTGGAGGTACACCTCCAAAAGGCTGAACCTTCTCTCTCGATCGTACCCCCTTGCCAAATTAGTTTAAACCCTCCCCAATGGTATTAGCAAATCTCCCTGCGAGGACGCTGGTCCCATTTTGGTTCAGGTTCCCTTACCCTGAACCCACCCCACTCCTTGCTCAACCCTCTTTCCACATAGTCCCTCAGTGTTTGCCCTTCCCCCACCCCTTGCATAATCCTCCTTCCACATTGCTCCCTGGTGTAAAATGCTTTTTGACCAAAGTGAACAATATTCCTTAAAATCAATAATATTTAAATTATCAGCATTAAATATTTTACAATCATAATCACTTATTTGAATCAATCACTGCATCCCATAAGTGGAAATTGTTTCTTGCCAGCTTATTTTCAAGTCATTTAACTGAATGTTGCTGATTCTGTCAGTGCCTTAATGTGTACTGATTTTAAAAAACCTCACTACTATTATTATCCCACATCAGGGAGCAACTTCACAACTGACAGAAGACTTTTATCCCAATACTTAGGCTGCAATCAATGACTAAAGAAGAAACAAACAGCAATGGTCGGCTTACTTATGTTACTTAAAACAAAATGTGCTGCAAACATAGTGACAAAGAAAAAGCATGTAATAATTGGAAATTGTTGGGCCACTCAGAAGAGGAAAAATGTTTTGTGAATAATTTTAAACATAAGAACAGTAGCCCATTCAGTTTCTTGAGCCTGCTCTGTCATTCCAGTAGGTCTTGGTTCTTCCATTTCTTCATTCCATCTTCTCACCTTGGTTCTGTAACTTTTATAATTTTGCCTAACAGAGATCTACAAATCACAGTTTCAGAATTTTAATTGACCTAGTCTCAACAGCTTTTTGTGGAAAAAATTAAAGCTTTCTGATACCATGTTTGAATGATCTCGCTCTGATTTTAAGATTATGCAGCATTGTTCTGGATTCTCCCATCAGAGGAGTTGATGGGGGAATCCAGAACAGGGAATCCTACCGATTTATTTGATTATTTAAATATACTTGGTCCTCTTAAACACCCAAATTGGATCAGCCCTTAATCTTCTATAGTCAAGGACATACAATCTTAATTTTTGCAATCTATGTTCATATTTTTATCCTTTTAGATCCTAAATAATTTTGGTGAATCTGCATTGCATTCCATCCAAGGCCAATATTTCCTTCTTGAGGGCCTTTCAGCCCAGGTCTTAAAACAGTGCCTGATTGTGACAAATTGTGTCTGACCAGAGCTCTGCCATCCATTTGTATTGCAACCCTCTTAAAAGTAAGGGCCGACATTTTATCAGGCCTTTGAATTCTTTTGTACCCGTGCTCCAGGTTTTCATTGTTTCTTAAATTGGACATGTAAACATTTCTGCTCATCTACAGTTTCTAGTTTTTTGCCTCTTAGCAAGTACAACAATATTTCTTAGGTCGAGAGTAGAAGTGCCACCAACCACAATTTTTTTCACTAAATGTATCAATGTATTCTTGCAATTTTCTGCTCCTATTTACATAATCTAATGTTTCATCTAATTCAGTACTGTCAGAAAATCTACATTTTCAGTTCCCATTGAAAATCTGAGGCCCCAGCACAAATCCCCCACCATGGACTGGATTTTACAGTGGGGGGAGGGTGTTTAGTTCATCACTCTGGAAGTTGTTCCCTGCAAATCTACCAACTTTAAACCAGGCTTGTTCCACAGCCACAACTCACTCTGAGCATCCTCAACAAGATGAGAGTGGGACTTCCGCTCCTCAGTAGAAATAAGTTGCCTCCATGAGAGCTTCCGCTGCAGTCCAATCTTGGACGACAGCTCTAGTGCTGAGTGCTCAGTAGTGAGTGCTGCTGGGACTGCAAAATAGGGTGATGTGTGTAACTCTTTATTCAGAGTGTGTGATGGATGAGCATATTATTGGCGGGGTCGTAAAATCCAGCCCCTCTGATCACATCCTCCCAATCAGAATACATAGCCGTTATCCCTATCCCTGTCTCCTACTCCCAACAAACTCCCTATTCAAGCCAATAAATTGTTGCCAATCCATGCTTTCTCAGTTTTGTTAATGATCTTTTTATGAGGATCTTGTTGCAAACTTTTTGAAATAAATAAAATCCACTGGTATTCCATTATTACATTTGTTACTGTCTTGTTTTTATGCAGTAAGAAGTTTAACAACACCAGGTTAAAGTCCAACAGGTTTATTTGGTAGCAAAAGCCACACAAGCTTTCGAGGCTCTAAGCCCCTTCTTCAGGTGAGTGGGAATTCTGTTCACAAACAGAACTTATAAAGACACAGACTCAATTTACATGAATAATGGTTGGAATGCGAATACTTACAACTAATCCAGTCTTTAAGAAACAAAACAATGGGAGTGGAGAGAGCATCAAGACAGGCTAAAAAGATGTGTATTGTCTCCAGACAAGACAGCCAGTGAAACTCTGCAGGTCCACGCAACTGTGGGAGTTACAAATAGTGTGACATAAACCCAATATCCCGGTTGAGGCCGTCCTTGTGTGTGCGGAACTTGGCTATCAGTTTCTGCTCAGCGACTCTGCGCTGTTGTGTGTCGCGAAGGCCGCCTTGGAGAACGCTTACCCGAATATCAGAGGCCGAATGCCCGTGACCGCTGAAGTGCTCCCCAACAGCGGTCAACCGATGCTATACACTAGATACATCGATGACATTTTCTTCCTTTGGACTCATGGTGAACAATCACTGAAACTATGATGACATCAACAAGTTCCATCCCACCATCAGGCTCACCATAGACTACTCTCCGGAATCGGTTGCATTCTTGGACACGCGCATCTCCATTAAGGACGGTCACCTCAGCACCTCACTGTACCGCAAGCCCACGGATAACCTCACGATGCTCCACTTCTCCAGCTTCCACCCTAAACACGTTAAAGAAGCCATCCCCTACGGACAAGCCCTCCGTATACACAGGATCTGCTCGGATGAGGAGGATCGCAACAGACACCTACAGACGCTGAAAGATGCCCTCATAAGAACAGGATATGGCGCTAGACTCATTGATCAACAGTTCCAACGTGCCACAGCGAAAAACCGCACCGACCTCCTCAGAAGACAAACACGGGACACAGTGGACAGAGTACCCTTCGTTGTCCAGTACTTCCCCGGAGCGGAGAAGCTACGGCATCTCCTCCGGAGCCTTCAACATGTCATTGATGAAGATGAACATCTCGCCAAGGCCATCCCCACACCCCCACTTCTTGCCTTCAAACAACCGCACAACCTCAAACAGACCATTGTCCGCAGCAAACTACCCAGCCTTCAGGAGAACAGTGACCAAGACACCACACAACCCTGCCACAGCAACCTCTGCAAGACGTGCCGGATCATCGACACAGATGCCATCATCTCACGTGAGAACACCATCCACCAGGTACACGGTACATACTCTTGCAACTCGGCCAACGTTGTCTACCTGATATGCTGCAAGAAAGGATGTCCCGAGGCATGGTACATTGGGGAAACTATGCAGACGCTGCGACAACGGATGAATGAACACCGCTCGACAATCACCAGGCAAGACTGTTCTCTTCCTGTTGGGGAGCACTTCAGCGGTCACGGGCATTCGGCCTCTGATATTCGGGTAAGCGTTCTCCAAGGCGGCCTTCGCGACACACAACAGCGCAGAGTCGCTGAGCAGAAACTGATAGCCAAGTTCCGCACACACAAGGACGGCCTCAACCGGGATATTGGGTTTATGTCACACTATTTGTAACTCCCACAGTTGCGTGGACCTGCAGAGTTTCACTGGCTGTCTTGTCTGGAGACAATACACATCTTTTTAGCCTGTCTTGATGCTCTCTCCACTCCCATTGTTTTGTTTCTTAAAGACTGGATTAGTTGTAAGTATTCGCATTCCAACCATTATTCATGTAAATTGAGTCTGTGTCTTTATAAGTTCTGTTTGTGAACAGAATTCCCACTCACCTGAAGAAGGGGCTTAGAGCCTCGAAAGCTTGTGTGGCTTTTGCTACCAAATAAACCTGTTGGACTTTAACCTGGTGTTGTTAAACTTCTTACTGTGTTTATCCCAGTCCAACGCCGGCATCTCCACATCATGTTTTTATGACGCAGGATGACTGATACCAATTTTATTAATAACATTTTCAGAACATGAACACACAATGACAAGGCATTTACAGCCTTGTTGCAACCTTCCCTCACATATGTTACCTGATCTGTAGAGTGTACCATATTGTACCTAATACTTGAGTCCACAACCATAATCCACATATTATCATAATATTTCCTTTTTATAAACCAGAAGCACTTCTGGCGAGTCTCTGTTAAAACAAAATAAATTGTGAATACTGCCGACTCGTGTACACAGAATCTCTTATTTACTCTTTCACACTGTTTTGATCAGTCTGTTTGATCTTTTATTCATCTCAATATCTCTGTGGTTTTTACACAATTCTTTCACTGGATGTTCTGAGGTATTATTCAGGAGTCTCAGGCTTTGTCTGGTTATCTATTGCTTCACCGGTGGATTCTGCTTCTTGATCTTTCGCTACATGTACTGGTTCAGAGCAGGGTCACATTTCTTTTGTTGTCCATAGGAATTTCCAGTTTCTCCTATACTGCTGTCCATTTGGAGTCTCCGCTATGCAAGACCTTGGTCTGTGATTCCTGTGACAACGGCAGGATTCCAGATCCCTTCCTGCAGAATCCTCAGTGTCTCTCCCATGTTCAATTCAATAGGTAGAGGTCTCTTTTGTCTACCTTTGCCTTCTTCAACAGATGTTTTAAGGTCTGCATGATATGTTCCACCATTTCATTGGATTGTAGATATTTGGGACTTGATGTATTGTGCCAAAACTCTGAATCCTGTGCAAATTTGCAAAATTCAGTGCCTGAGAATTGTGCACTGTTACATGAGATGAGCACCTCAGGTATGCCATGGTGAGCAAAAAAAAAGTGATGCTCTTACTATCCTCTTAACAACATAAATTAAAAACTCAGTAATACTCAACAGCTAGTAGGGACTCAACTGTTGTCTAATGTGAACAGGTCCATTCCAATTTTCAGCCATGGTCTTTCTCGAACAGTGTTTGGTTGAAGTGGTTCTTTTTGTTGTCATTTAGCGTACTTTTGGCACACGGCACAAGGGTTCACCATTTCCCCAATTTGTGTTCCCATTCCAGGCCAATACATTACATGTTGAGTTCTTTTCTTGCATGTTTCTATGCTGAGGTAACTTTCATGTATGTGTTGCACCATTTCTTTCCTCAGTGTGACAGGAATTACTATCTTTTCTGCTACATGAAGTTCCTCGCAAAAGTTCTTGTACAGAAGAAGAGGTTCTTCTCTGGCTTGTGAGTCAGCCAATTTGTACAAGTCACTGCCATCTTCAAAGGGTGACGTAATTCTTGGTCGCTTCCCTGATCTCATCCAGTTTGGTTATAGTCGCAGGTCAGTGTTTTGTCAGCTTGTGAACATGCGCTTCCGTTTCTTTGTCCTTTTCTTCCGTGATGGATAGATATACATGTGACAGGTTGTCTGCGATGTACATTTCTTTGCCTGGTTTGTATTTAAATCAGACCTGGTGCTTCTGCAGATGCAGCATTAACCTTTGGATTCTTGCTTCAGTTCAGGAGCTTTTAAGTATAGTTTTCAAAGGCCTATGATCAGACTCTACCTCCAGGTCTTTGTCATGGATAAACTGGAGGAAACGTTCCGAGCCAAACACAATTGCTCGTATTTATTTCTCTATTTGGGCATAATGTTGTTGTTTCAGTCATTGCCTTTGAAGCATACCACCACTTCTGTCTTATTTTGCAAGAGGGCAGCTCCCAGAACATTTTCAATCAGCCTGTCAAGATATCCTCTGATATCTTGACTGGTTGATTGACATTGTAATATTTTAACACTGGTATCTGGGTCAGTGTTTTCTTTAGACTGATCAAAGCTTCTTGGTGACATTGTTCCCCATGCCACTCCACATAATTTTGTGGAAACTCTGTGAGGTGCTGTCAGGTCTGACATTTATGGAATGTATTTCCCAAGACAGATCAACATGTCTAAAAACCTCTCCAAGTCTTTCTTACATGTTGTGGGTGGGAACTTCACGACTGCTTCAATTTTGCTCTGGTTTCAGTTCCTAACTTGTTAGCACATGTCCCAAGGGAGCTATTTCACACTTTTGCTTCTTCCACTTGAAGTTCCTTTCTCTTGCTCTTCTCAGCTCCACCTCATTCTGTGGTTATGTTCTTCTTGTATAGCTCCCCAGACCAGCACATTTGTCAGTGTAGGTTTCTACACACTCTAACCCTTCAAACAGCTGCTTCACTGTCCCATGGAACACCTCAGGAGCTGAATTAACACCAAAAGGTAAACATAAAAATCTGTAGCCTGTATGGGTGTATTGAACATACAGAGAAAGGAACTGCGTTCATCCAGCCAGAACCCTGAACTTGCATCCAAGACTGAACAGTATTTAGCATCAGCAAGCTTAAACATGATCTCTTCTACTGTGGGCAACTGATAATGCTCTCTTTCTACTGCCCAATTTAGGTCTCTGGGATCCAGACAGACCTGCTGAATCCCAACAAGTGGGTTACCCACTTCGTTGGTTCTTCAATTTTCTTTACGATGGGAAGCTTCTCCATTCTGTCCAACTCTCAGCATTACTGGTACTTTCCTGAGGGGATGTATTTTGGGTATCACGGTTTAATCAACCGTGATGGTGTGTTCTCCCTTTAGGCAACCAATCGCCTTGAACACACTTTGAACTTACTCAGGGTGTCAGCAGACGTGGCAGTCATTATTCTCTTGATTGGCTTCAGATTTTCACCAGCTTTGATTCGAAGAATAATTTTTTACTACGATAAATGGAAGTGCTTGTGACCATTTTGTGTAGTTCACTTGAAGTGTGCATTCGGCTTCTGCAGCAACTTTTGCACCTGTGTAGGTAGACAACTTCACTTTTGTTTTAGTTAGCTGTTTTTTTTACTTATCTTACAATGAAAGCTTATGGTAATGGTATTTGCTTGTGCACCTGTGTCAAGCTTGAAATTCACCATCCTGTTGGGAGTCATGCAGTATAGAAGGGGCCCTTCAGCCCATCAACTTTGCACCAACGAAACTACACTAAATCTACACTAATCCCACTTTCCAGGGCTTGGCCCATAGCCTTGAATGTTATGACATTTCAAGTGCTCATCCACATACTTTTTAAAGGTTATGAAGTTTCCCACCTCTCCTACCCTCCGAGGCTGTGCATTCCAAACTCCCACCACCCTCTGAGTGAAAAAGCTTTTCGCAAATTTCCTCTAAATCTCCTGCCCACATATTAAAATTATGCCCCTTTGTTATTGACCCTTCAACTATGAGGAGCAGCTGCTTCTATGTTAAATTTTTGACAATTTTTAAACCAACCTTCCATTTGTCTATAGAATTTGCTGTTACTGAACCAAAGGTTCAGTTTCAGTGTCTGTGACATCAGTTGCACTCGAGTGCACTTTCTTTGAGTTACACATCTTCGCAGAGTGATTTCGTTTATCACAGTTCTTGTACTGCTTTCCGTAGGCTGGACAACTATGTACATAATGGTCTGTTCCACATCAACTCCATTTAAATGTTTTAATCTCAGACGAGTGATTGTTCAAGCTCTCCAAATTCACAGGATTTAGCTAGTCTTCTCAACTCCGTTACGTACTGCCGTGCATGCACACAAAAAAATTGTATCTTTCACATCTGATGTTTTTCTTAGGACTGCAGTAAGCTTTAAATTTTTCCATTCCTTCTTTCAAGTAATTTCATTTTCTATTACTTTCAAATGTGAATGTGTTATAAACTTCTAGGGCTTCTTCCCTACTACATGAAGAAAGGAAAAAAACTGTACCTGCGAGTGTTTCATATTACTGCCTGTCGCTGTGAGGTACAGGTCGAAGCACTGCTCGAATCTCCTCCAGTTGTCGGCAAGATTACCCTCCAAACTGAGCTCTGTCTGTCTTTTCAGAGCGTCCATTTTGTCTTTAGTTCACTTCCAACACCATGGGGCGATTTTCCCAAAAGAAAACTACATGCCCGACGGGCGTAAAAACGGGAGATTTTCCCATCTGTTTTTTGGGCAAAGTTAGTTGTTTGAATTTCCAGCACTCCATGCTTCACAGAGTCTGCCTGGGGCGGGGGATTGCGGCCCGGTAGGGAGATTGGCACATGCGCACTGCCCCCCAAACTGCCAGCCTCCCATTAGCTTCCAGAACACCCCCAATAGCCGGCCCCGACACCTCCTCCCCAATGACCAGCCCTGATCGCAACCCCCCCCCGCTCCGCCCACCATGGCCAGCCCTGATCATCCCCCTCTCACCCCACTGATCGCAGAGCAGCGGTTCTCCCCACCTCCCCCGCCACTGCCCCCGCCCCGAGCTTTAATCCCCACTGATGGGAACATCCCCCGGCAGAGTCAGAAACATGAGCAAGCCCAGACAATGCCGTCACGGGCTCACTAATGCGATTCAAATGTCAATTTCAATCGGGTAATCAGCTTCGCATCGTATCCTGGCGCGAGACTGATTGTGCCATACAAAACAGTCTTGGAAAGTCGTGACCGGCATCTTCTCGCCGGTTTTTCCCATCACACTGCGCTACTCGAGCAGCATAGCGGGCCGGGTAAATTACACCCCCCGTCTTGTTTTTATGATGCAGGATGACCGACATCATTGCTGTAAACTAACTAATTTTCAAGACATGAACACACAACTGCAAAGCATCTGAAGCCTTGTTACAACTTTTCTTACCTGTACTTTCTGACTTTCAAACCCCAGGTCAGGGAACCCTGTGAAGCAGAGTGTACCATATTGTACCTAATATTAGAGTCCACGACAACAATCACTCAATTATCATGACAGTTACCTTCTCAAAAATTTGCGAGGTTTGTTCAACATTTGCAGTTCCATGCTGGCCCTTCCTGATCAGATCGATATTTGTCCAGATGTTCTGTCATCTTACCCCATTAACAGATGGGGATGGCACAGCGGTTAGCATTGTTGCTTCACAGAGCCAAGGACCCGGGTTCAATTCCGGCCTCCACACTCTGTGTGGAGTTTGCACATTCTCCTCGTGTCTGTGTGGGTTTCCTCCGGGTGCTCCAGTTTCTTCCCACAGTCCAAAGATGTGCAGATTAGGTGGATTGGCCATGCTAAATTGACACTTAGTGTCAGGGGGACTAGCAGGGTAAATACGTGGGGTTACGGGAACAGGTCCTGGGTGGGATTGTGGTCGGTGCAGACTCGACTGTCGGGATTCTGTTCATTCTATTTTAGTAGCTTCTCTAAAACAGCGTTAGGCTGATGACCTATAATTTCCTAGTTTAACTCTCCTAAATAATGGAGTGAAATTGGAAGTTTTCCAATCTAAGGGGTCAGTTCATGAATCAAGATGGTTTTGGACTATCGTGAATCATGACTAATGTATCAACAATTATGCCACCTCTTCAAATCTTAATAGCAATCAATGGTTGGGAGACAGATTCACCGATATATAGACTTGACCACAGTAAAAAATCTTTCAATTCCTTTTTGAACAATTGGAGCATACAATAGCTTGTATATTAATTGTATGTCACTGTACACATTAACTGGGGAATTCATTTGTGCCTCCATAGAAAGAAAGACGGAAACTGCGGTTTTTGGCTGAGGAGGTAACTGTATAACGTATATCTCTGTAAATTAATGCTTATAAAAGATTGGCTTCAGTTCTATCCTTCACCTGGTCTTCTGGATTATAACTTGTTCTATTGGTCATTAAGTGGGAAAAATACCTCTTGATATCTAAACTACTTCTTACCCAAATAATATTTATGTGATCTGGTCCTCCAAAGTCTACCAACCTCAAATTATTGTTCATATGGGCCAAGACTAATGCTGTCATTATTTTAAAGATCTCCTCAAAGTTCATGCTTTCTAAAATTAAAAGCTCTCTACCTTTACTCTGATAAGGTCCTTTAAATTACATGTTAATCTCGCTATATCTTTTATAATGTTATTTTACCTACCATTTGAAAATATGAATTACCGTTTTTTCATTGTCACTAGATCCAAATTCTCGAAACTTCCTGTTCCTACTTAATAGCACCGAGGAGTCCCTTTACGACAGGGACTGCAACAGTTCAGGAAGAAAACCCATCACCACTTTCTCAGAACGAGGGATGGCAGTAAATGTCACCTTTGCTATCGGCCATGCCATATTCTAAAGTTGGGCCAAATAGCCTGTTTCGGTGTTGTAATTTATATGTGATTACATTAAGTCTTTGTGATTATGCAACAGTGTGATTACGAAGAATTAGAAATAGAAGTTATCTTCCTGTGGTCAATTTATAAGTTAATTTAAAACTGCTTCTTAATCAGCACATAATTGTAAATGTTTACCAGGCTAGTGCTTTGCTGTTAAAAAGCAACGTTAAGAGTAACAACTGTAATATTCATAGAAGTTCACTCTAAAAGTGCATATTTCTAGCAAAGTATAAAAGCAGACCTTTACAGATTTTTCTACAATACATTTTTCTGAGAAATTAAATTCAAGCATAAAATAATTCAACTTTCATGTCTTACAAGTGGATTTTATACAGATGTATCAGACAGTGGACACTTTCATTAAAAGCAATATTTCATTGAAAGTACATTTGTTTTTAATAATATGCTTCAGCATCTCCTTCACATTATGGGGGCAATCACTGCTCCTTTCTCCGGAATGCAATTTTTAAGCTACCTGTAAATGGGAAAACAGCATGCCCAATAATTTGAAGTCGAAGTATGTTCAAATATGAAAATAGGAATGGTGCGCTGCTGCAAGACTCTGGTTGCAAATTTTAACTTAAGTTGGGAGTATGCTCTGACAATGCTCTCCCTATTTACATCATGCAGTGCAGACTAACCAAAAACGTATTGGTAACACCTACACAAAAGGGACCAAATATTATTTTTATTTTACTACTGTGGAGCCAGGAACATCAGGACCCAGCCTGAAACGAACGGGATAGCTTTCAAAGACCCCAGTAATTCCGCACATGAGTGTCGTTTGAACAAATGTTGCACACCATGTGCCACCGACCGTTCCAGCTCTGAAAGGAGACAGTGCAACACCTGTGCCACTTGTTGCAGGATCTGGTACCTTGGGGCAGGGTGGACATCCACTCTCGGTGGCTGTCAAATTGACAGCCGCTTTAAACTGTTGTGCCACGGGCTCCTTCCAGACTCCCAGCGGAATTGTATGTAGCATTTCACCATCAGCTCTCCATACCTGTGTCAATGAGGTCATGAATGCCCTTATGCCCGGGTTGGCCAATATGTCAAATTTCACCTGGATCAGGCTCAGCGGGAACCCTGGGCTGCAGGATTCGTGGCCATTGCAGGTATGCCCAATATGCAGGGGGCTATAGACTGCACCCACGTTGCCCTCAAGGCCCTGGTCAGGAATCCACGACGATTCATCAACAGAAAGGGGTTCCACTCCCTAAGTTGGTTTGTGACGAGATGAAATCACGCACGTCTGCACGAAAAACCCCGGCAGCGTGCATGACAGTTTTATTCTGAGGAGCTCAGACATACTGGAGGCCTTTGAGAAGGAGCCCAGGGTGCAGGGATGGCTCATGGGTGACATTGGTAACCCGCTTTGGACTTGACTGATGACTGGTGCGGAGGCCTGAGACTGAGGTGGACACTTGCTGTAATGAGGCCCATGTTGTCACCCGCTCTATAATAGAGGTGCATCGCGCTCCTGAAAATGCGGTTCCAGTGCCTGGACCACTCTGGCGGGGCCCTACAATACAGCGCCCCCCTGATTTCTTCCACCATCGTGGTGGTGTGCTGTGTCCTTCACAACCTGGCGCAGCAGAGAGTTGACTTATTGGAAGAAGAAGACGTGGAGGCTGACCCGCCAGGCGTCGCTGGGGAGGAGGCTGCCCAGCAGGAAGAGGAGGAGGAAGAGGAGGAGGACCACACCGAGTAACACCACCCAGACGCTGGAGGGCTGGCAGCAAGATTCAGACATGCGAGGGCGATGAGGGAGGACCTGATCACCAGGTGCTTCGCTTACAAGGGGCCTGTGTTTCTGCTCGTGGGTTCCATTCTGCCCCCACCCCCAAATCCTACTGTTTCCTGAAACATTGTAACACCAGAGTGGTGAGCCTGGGTATGCTGTGTTAGCAAGTTTCTTTGGCAGGCAGGAGGTTGACATCAACTCGCTCAGCACCATGATGATGATGCCCTGGTGCAAATTAGTCTGACTCCTACCTGAGCTCCATATGCATGCTGGCACCTGGGCCCACGTCTGTATAGTGAGTAAGGGATCAGTGAACCCCCATACAGGAGTCTCGGGGCGGGTGGAGTGGGGGAGGGGAGGGAATCGCTCGTGGGTTCTGGGGAACCAATGGCTTCATTTTCTCAATGACACAGCATTGAGGGGCCTCCCCAGTTGACATCAACATGAAGGATCCCACCGGCGACTGTCAGGGTAACTGCATCCCCGTTCGAAGCAAATCTGAGACAAATTAGTCACAGGTGGGTGGTGAAAAAACATTTATTGTTTACAATAAGTGTCTAAATAAAAAGTGCCAACAGAAAAACATGTGAACAGAAAACTGTAAGGTGCTTAAAAATCTATGTAACCAGTGCAGCTCTTCACCTGTGCCATCTCAGTGCAACTACAACTTCCTAACCTTACGTGGCTTACCACGATGTATTTGTGTCTCCCCAGAATGTACATCCGAAGTGGAGGGGGCCAGCTGCCTACCTTGCCCCATGGCCTGTGATGTGCTTGGTGGGCATCCTCTGGAGGGCCTGGACCTTGAAGGCCTGGCCGCCTTCCAGGTGTCTGGGATGTACCCGTGACACCCTCTTCATCCCGCTGCCCCTGAGATGCCCCGGTGTCAGGAAGGGGGGAGTCAGAAGGTGCAGCCACAGCCTCGTGGCTGGAAGGCTCCGGAATAGGCTCCAGCCCTTCCTCCTCCCTTGGGGTTCCTGTGGGCCCCTGGGTCACTCCATGGGATAATGGTGCTTCTGCAGTGAGCTCCAGAAGCTCTGGCGTCACTTGGCCCTACCAGACCTGGAGTCCACCTACGTTCTGCCCATGGTGGTCGAGCTCTCTGTGATGGCCACCTGAGTCGAGGGCCCACCTGTCAATGGCTGCAGCAAGTGCCCTCTGAGAGTGGGCCATGCTCTGCAGTCCCTTAGCCATGACCCTCTGTGACTGGGCCACATTCTCAAGGGCTGCTGCCATTGCCCTCTGTGTCTCAGTGCTGTCCCGCTGGGTCTTGTGCAAGCTCTCGAACCTCTCAGCCATGGGCCGCAGAACCTCGAGAAGCCTATTGAATCCCTCAGCTGTGGCCCTCTGGGAATCTGTTGTGACTCGGCCATCACTTGGAGCCTGCCACTCATGGTGAGGAATCCCTGCCCTTGGCTTTCCACCGCAGATGCCACCCTTGCAGCGTTGGCCTGGGGACCACGCAAGACAGGCAATAGCTAGTCCGTCTGAAAGCTTTGAGATTCCTCCCAACAGCCTCGCAGTCCATCCAGTGTGGCTGTCAGCGCCTCCTGCATTCCCTGGCTCTGTTGCTGCATCTCCAGCAGCTGAGAGAGAAGCCTGGGGCCAGCTGAGTCCTCACTTCCAGCAGGCCCCCACATGCCAGAGGTCTTGAACGTTCCCTCTTTCACCCGATTTACCTTATCAGATGTGTCGTGCTCACCAGAGAGTGACCCAGAAACTTCAACACTAACTGGACCCACCGATGTGAGAGTATCTGGAATCGTGAGTTGTGAAGTGGAAGCTACACCAAAAAGGTGCCACCCTCGGAGGTCCCTTCACCCGCTTCCTCCAAGGAGTCTTTGGAGCTGTCAGTCTCAGGATGGGCTGGAGCTGTAGTAGGGGCCTCAATTCCAGATGGCTCTGCAGCATCCGGATCTGCTCCTGCAATACTGTACACAAGGTAAGTGCAAGGGAAGGAGAGGAATCCGGGATTCAAAAAACTTGATTCACATTTCTCCATTGAACGGAGAACAAAGCATAAAGAAAATTACAGCATAGAAACAAGCCCTTTGGCCCTCCAAGCCTGCAGCGACCATGTTGCCATCTGAATTGTAACTCCCAACACTTCCGGGGACCATATGCCTCTATACCCATCCCATTCAAGTATTTGTCAAACTTTTTTCAAAATTTCTTAAAGGTCACGATCATATCTGCTTCCACGACCTCTCCCGGCAGCGAGTCCCAGGCACCCACCTCCCTCTGTGTAAATAAAAATACTTCATGCAGCTCCTTTAAATCTTGCCCCTTGCACCCAAAACCTATGCCCCTTATAATTGACTTAAATTGAATGGAAGATTGACAGGTGTTCACTTCTCGACTCCAGCCCGTCCATGCTGACACTGGCAACTCGGATGTCCTCCTCTCTGGATAGCACCAGCACGCACTCCTCGAAGGAAGGAGGTGAGGACCCGGAGATCAGGATCACCACTCCCTGTCCGCCCTTTCATGAGTGTTATGGGCATTCTTCTCCTGTGGAGATAGGAGCCATGAAATAAATGATGGTGTGACTCCTGCAGAGTATCAAGTGGTGGTCCTCAGAGGGCAAGCGCAGTGGTACTCTTAGGAGTGGGGGGGAGGGAGGAGATGCTTTGGGGTCAGGGGCTGGAAGCATGCAGGGCGCTGGGGATAGGAGGATCTGGGGGCGATTTGGGGAAAGATGTTAGATGGGGTTAACCACTCACCCTTGCTGCCCGGATGAGGTCATTGACCTTTTTGTGACACTGCTTCGCAGTTCTGGGGGCCAGTGCCATGGCACTGAGGCAGAAACTGCCTCCCAGGCTGCTTTGCCGTCAGCTCCCCTGGGTTTGCGTCCTGCTGGGGGGAAGAGTGCGCCCTGCCTTGCCACTGCAGCATTCAGCAACCTGCTGAGGTCGGCCTCAGTGAATCTGGGCGCTGACTTTGCCACTTGTTCCTGCACTGTCTGCCTGCCTGTCCATCCTTGGGGTTTTTTGGAGCCTTGTTAGGGCAGATCAGCTGCAGACAGTTTGGGAGAGTATTCCAGCAAGTTAAATTCAGTTTGCTTGTTAGCTTGATGGGAAAGCAAGTGAGCACTTGCAGGTGTGCTGATGTGCGTGTTGGTCTGTGCCTCTATGATGAGAGGGAGGTGGCATACAGTGATCGGAGTCATGGGGATCATGAGGAGATGGGGGCCTTGTGCAGGAGGGTCCAAGGTAGGAGGGGGGGGGGTGGAGGAGTCGCTGCCACTCTGTCTGCGATCACTGGGGGGATGGGCGTGATCTGTCTGGGTGGCGGGCAGTAAGGGGGTCAGTAATGTTGGGGGGGGTTCCAATGTCCGTGTGGGCCGGGGGAGGCATTATCCGGCCCGGGAGGGATCTGGCAGGGGAGCAGCATTATTTGTTTTTTGTGCGTGCGCAGTTGGAGACTCTGATTGAAGCTGCAGGGTTTTGGGCATGTTAATCCCTGCCCACAGGCTTCTGCAACGAGGATTGGACGCGAACAACGAGCTCAAAAGACAGATCTGAAATTCTCCATGTTTCAAGTCCGCCCAGCACTTGCACAAAAAATGGTAAAATACCGCCCAATATTTATCAGACTCTACTATTGTACTTAATTAAATTATAAAACTATCACTCTTTTTACAGGACTCTTCAGTAAATAGTCTTAAATCTCTGAGTAAACAGTGTGCTGCACCCTATCCAAAGATCCCTATTACTACATTTAAACTATTTGTCTGAAAAGACTGGTAATACCTGTTCAATAAGGCTGTTCCTCCGTCTTTTTGGCTGATGTTTCAGGATCTGCAGTTTGTCCATTTGGGCTTCCCCTCTCGTCTAGGGCTGGTTCTGGACTTCGGGTCATCTCACCGGGTGATCTGGTGGGTCTGGTCAGTCCGATGGTACGTGTCACGAGATACAAGGAGCTGGAGATGCTGTGCTGCTTGGCTGTCAGTCGAAGGTGCTCTCTGGAGATGCTGTTGAAGAAAGTGCAAAAGGTGGAGGGAGAACTGGGGCTCCAGGTTGTTCCTGACGGGGTGATTTTACCCGTTGTGCCCGTTTTTGGACGCGGTACAGTGGGGGGTAAAGTGATTAGTGCGATTGCCACCAGTTTGCGCGCCCGGTGCCATTTTACGAGCGCCGGATTTCCGGCGCGGTCAACCTCTCGCCAGAAATGGAGGAGAAGCAAGTTAATGTATTTAAATTTATTTAAATGCTGTTCAACATCTGCTTAGCGAGTCCAGTGCTCAATCGTCCGGGTTCTACTGCCATTATGACCTCGCCAGGAAAGGTTCGTGTCGGCGAGGAATAGACATGCTCCCCATGAAAGGGGAGCAGTCAACTTCGCCTCGCCATTGGAACTGGAGGCCACAGAGCTCCCCAGGGAGGCCAAGGGCAAGGGATGTGCCCCTTGAGCAGTGCCACCCTGGCACCTGGGCAATGCCAATCTGGCAAAGTGAATAAGAATAAGGAACCTTGGTTCTCGAGGGATATTGGAACTCTGATAAAGAAGAGAGAGATGTATGACATGTAAAGGCAATAGGGAGCAAATAAGATGCTTGAGGAGTATAAAAAGGGCAAGAAACTACTTAAAAAAGAAATCAGGAGGACTAAAAGAAGACATGAGGTTGTTTTGGCAGATAAGGTGAAGGATAATCCTGAGAGCTTCTACAGGTATTTTAAGAGCAAAAGGATAGTAAGGGATAAAATTGGTGCTCTTGAAGATCAGAGTGGTCGGCTATGTATGGAACCAAAAGAAATGGGGGAGATATTAAATGGGTTTTTTGCATCTGTATTTACTAAGGAAGCTGGCATGGAATCTACGGAAATAAGGCAAACAAGTCATGGAACCTATACAGATTAAAGGGGAGGAGTTCGACAGGAGCAAAGAAGAGAGGAGCGATTTGTGTGTTCAGCTAAAGGGGTAAGAAATTGATTATTTTTACTTACTTTTTCGCGGGGTTTGTCGTTTTAGGAGTTTAGATTTGAAAAGCGGAAGTAGGCTGCCCGCGGGGCGACCTGGGAAGGAATTTAGTTTTTTTTTAAGCGTGCAGGAGGTTTAAAAAGCAAGCTGCAGTATACAGTGGGCAACGTTGAGAGCGGGCAGTGGAGTGAGAAGGGAGCAGAGTGAGAGCTGAAAGGCTTTGGCTCAGCGGGCTTCAGCGTAAACAGGCAGAGGCAGGGTAGGTCCCCCCCTGCAACGTTTAACTCTTATTTCTTCCCCTGCGGATTCTGAGGAAAAAGGGAAATATGAATGTGAAGCCAGCTTGCTGTGCTCAGTGCCGGATGTGGGAGGTCGTGGAGTCGCCTAACCTCCCAGAGGTACATATCTGCGCGAGGTGTATTGAGCTGTGGCTCCTAAGGGACCGAGTTAGGGAACTGGAGCTGCAGCTCGAGGACATTCATCTGGTCATGGAAAACAAGGAGGTGATAGATAGGAGTTATATACAGGTGGTAACACCGGGGCCACAAGGATCAGGCGAGTGGGTCACAGTTAGGAAAGAGAAGAGTCAGGTGGATCAGAGTACCCCAGTGGTTGTGCCCCTTAAGAATAAGTACTCTTGTTTGAGTACTGTTGGGGGCGACAGCCCACTTGGGAGAAGCAGCAGTGGTCGTGCCTCCTGTGCGGAGTCCAGCCCTGTAGCAAAAAAAGGAAAGGAAAGGAGTCGGAAGGCGAGTGGGGACTCCACAGTGAGGGGGTCAGACAGGCGTTTCTGTGGAAGAAGTCGAGAAACGCAGATGATGGTTTGCCTCCCTGGAGCCAGGATCAAGGATGTTTCCGACAGGGTTCAAGAAATCCTTAAGTGGGAGGGAGAGGAGCCAGAGGTTGTGGTGCATACTGGTACTGCCGACATAGGCAGGAAAGGGGAAGGGGTTATGAAAAGAGAATATCGGGAGTTAGGTGGGAAGTTAAGTAAAAGGAACACGAAGGTCGTAATCTCAGGATTGCTACCTGTGCCACGAGACAGTGAGGGAAGGAACGGAATAAGGTGGAAGATGAATGAGTGGCTGAGGGATTGGAGCAGGGGGCAGGGATTCAGGTTCCTGGATCATTGGGACCTCTTTAGGGGCAGGTGCGACCTGTACAAAACGGACGGGTTTCACTTCAATCCCAGGGGGACCAATATTCTGGCGGGAAGGTTTGCTAAGGTTACTGGGGACGGTTTAAACTAGAATGGTTGGGGGATGGGAATCAAAATGTGGTGACTGGGAGAGAGGAGGTTAGAGTAAAAGTAAGAGGGGCTGGTCGGCAGTGTGAGAGGGAGGATAGGCAGGTGAAGGGGAAGGGGAGCTCTCAGACCGAAGGGTTGACGTGTGTTTATTTTAACACAAGGAGTATAGTGAACAAAATGGATGAACTCAGAGTGTGGATCGCTGCTTGGAAGTGTGATGTGGTGGCCATTACAGAGACTTGGTTATCTCAGGGTCAGGACTGGGTACTTCAAGTGCCGGGTTTCAGATGTTTCAGGAGGGACAGGGAAGGATGCAAAAAAGGTGGGGGAGTGGCAATGTTGATCAGGGATAGTGTCACAGCTGTAGAAAAGATGGATGCCACGGAAGGACTGTCTACGGAATCTCTGTGGGTGGAGGTTAGGAACAGGAAGGGGTCGGTAACTTTACTGGGTGTTTTCTATAGGCCGCCCAATAATAGCAGAGATGTGGAGGAGCAGATTGGGAAGCAGATTCTGGAGAGATGTGATAATAACAGAGTGGTTGTGATGGGAGATTTTAATTTCCCAAATATCGATTGGAATATCCCTAGGGTAAGGGGTTTAGATGGAGAGGAGTTTGTTAGGTGTGTTCAGGAGAGCTTCCTGACACTGTATGTGGATAAGCCTACAAGAGGAGAGGCTGTGCTTGATTTGATATTAGGGAATGAACCTGGGCAGGTGTCAGATCTATCAATGGGAGAGCATTTTGGGGATAGTGATCATAACTCTATCTCCTTTACACTCGCATTGGAGGGAGATAGGATCAGCCGAGCTAGGAAAGTGTTTATCTGGAGTAAGGGCAACTATGATGCGATTAGGCAGGAAATTAGAGGCATAAATTGGAAGGAGGTTTTCTCAGGGAAATGTACAGAAGAAATGTGGCAAATTTACAAGGAAAATTTGTCTGGAGCTCTGCACGGCAATGTTCCAGTGCGACAGGGGAGTTATGGGAGGTTACAGGAACCGCGGTGCACGAAAGCTGTAACGGATTTAGCCAGGAAGAAAAGAAAAGCCTACAAAAGGTTCAGGGAGCTAGGTAATGTTCGAAATCTAGAAGAGTATACGACGAGTAGGAAGGAACTAAAGAGGGAAATTAGAAGAGCCAGGAGGGGACATGAGAAGGCCTTGGCAGACAGGATAAAGGAAAACCCCAAGGCATTCTGCAAGTATGTGAAGAGTAAGAGGATAAGATGTGAAGGAGTAGGACATATCAAATGTGACGGTGGGAAAGTCTGTATTGAACCGGTTGAAATAGCAGAGGTACTCAATGAATACTTTGCTTCAGTATTCACAGTGGAAAAGGATCTTGGTAGTTGCAGCACAGACTTGCAGTGGACTGAGAAGATTGAGCATGTGGGCATTAGGAAAGAGGATGTGTTGGAGCTGTTGAAAAGCATCAAGTTAGATAAATCGCCAGGACCGGATGGGATGTACCCCAGGTTACTGTGGGAGGCGAGGGAAGAGATTGCTGATCCTCAGGCGATGATCTTTGCATCGTCAATGGAGACGGGAGAGGTTCCAGAGGATTGGAGGATGGCGGATGTGGTTCCGTTATTCAAGAAAGGGAGAAGAGATAGCCCAGGAAATTATAGACCGGTGAGTCTAACCTCAGTGGCAGGTAAGTTGATGGAGAAGATCCTGAGAGGCAGGTTTTATGAACATTTGGAAAGAAATAGTATGATGAGAAGTAGCCAGCACGGCTTTGTCCGAGGCAGATCATGCCTTACGAGTCTGATTTGAGCTTTTTGAAGATGTGACTGGACACTTAGACGGGGGAAGAGCGGTAGAAGTGGTTTATATGGATTTCAGTAAGGCGTTTGATAAGGTGCCTCATGCAAGGCTTATGGAGAAAGTGAAGGGGCATGGGATACAAGGGGACGTTGCTTTGTGGATTCAGAACTGGCTTGCCCACAGAAGGCAAAGCGTGGTTGTAGATGGGTCTTTTTCAGAGTGGAGATCGATCACCAGTGGGGTGCCCCAGGGATCTGTTAAGGGACCCTTGCTCTTTGTGATTTTTATAAATGGCCTGGATGAGGAAGTGGAAGTGGGTTGGCAAGTTTGCTGATGACACAAAGGTTGGAGGTGTTGTGGATAGTGCAGAGAGATGCCAGCAGTTGCAACGACACATAGATAAGATGCAAGACTGGGCGGAGAAGTGGCAGATGGACTTCAACCCAGATAAGTGTGTGGTGGTTCATTTTGGCAGGTCGAATAGGATGGAAGAATATATTAAGGGTAAGACGCTTGGCAGTGTGGAAGAACAGGGGGATCTTGGGGTCTGGGTTCATAGGACGCTCAAAGCGGCGTCGCAGGTAGAGGCTGTGGTTAAGAAGGCGTATGGAATACTGGCCTTCATCAAGAGGAATTGAGTTTAGAAATCGGGAGATAATGCTGCAGCTGTATAGGATCCTGGTCAGACCCCACCTGGAGTACTGTGCCCAGTTCTGGTCGCCTCATTACAGAGAGGATGTGGAAGCCATAGAACGGGTGCAGAGGAGATTTACGAGGATGTTGCCGGGATTAAGTGGTGTGCCTTATGAGGATAGGTTGAGAGAGCTAGGTCTATTCTCCTTGGAGAGGCAAAGGATGAGAGGTGACCTGATAGAGGTGTATAAGATGTTGAGAGGTATTGATAGAGTGGATTCTCACAGGCTTTTACCCAGTGCTGAAATGGTTGTCACGAGGGGCCACAGGTTTAGGGTGCTGGGGAGTAGGTATAGAGGAGATGTTAGGGGTAAGTTTTTCACTCAGAGGGTGGTGGGTGCGTGGAATCGGCTGCCGGTAGTGGTGGTGAAAGCGGATTCGATTGAGTCTTTTAAGAGACTTTTGGATAGGTTCATGGAGGTTAGTAAGATAGAGGGATATAGATGAGCCTCGAAGGTAAGGAAATTGTTCGGCGCAACTTGTGGGCTGAAGGGCCTGTTTGTGCTGTAGCTTTTCTATGTTCTATAAATCCCCAGGACCGCACAGGGTATTCCCTCGGACCTTCAACGAGACTAGTGTTGAAATTGCAGTGGCCCTGGCAGATATATTTAAAATGTCGGTATCCACGGGTGAGGTGCCGGATGATTGGAGAATAGCTCATGTTGTTCCGTTCTTTAAAAAAGGATCAAAAAGTAATGCGGGAAATTATAGGCCGGTAAGTTTGACGTCAGTAGTAGGTAAATTATTGGAAGGAGTATTAAGAGATAGGATCTACAAATATTTGGATAGACAGGGACTTATTAGGGAGAGTCAACATGGCTTTGTGCGCGGTAGGTCATGTTTAACCAATCTATTAGAGTTTTTCAAGGAGACTACGAGGAAAGTAGATGAAGGGAAGGCAGTGGATGTCGTCGACATGGACTTCAGTAAGGCCTTTGACAAGGCCCCGCATGGGAGTTTAGTCAGGAAGGTTCAGTCGCTAGGGATACATGGAGAGGTAGTAAATTGGATTAGACATTGGCTCAATGGAAGAACACAGTAAGGAGTCTAACATCACCAGGTTAAAGTCCAACAGGTTTATTTGGTAGCAAACGCCACTAGCTTTCGGAGCGCTGCTCCTTCGTCAGGTGAGTGGGAGTGAGTGGAACAGTTTATGACAATAATCTTCATCGTAGCACATTCTGCCTAGGCAAGCACCATCCAGGGTGGAGCTTGAGTTCCAGGTCACCTGACCCATTCTCTTAAAGGGGCATGATCCAGCATATATATCAACCCCCACTCTCCTCACATAATTATGATTACGAGGGACCATGTAGGCAGACTACAAGTTGGATTTAACAACCCCCATCATCAACGTCCCCTTCCAAATTTGTCAGCAAGAGTGTAAAATTCCACCCGATGTGAAAATTTAAGTTGCTGGTATGTGAATGTTTCAACACTGACTGTCACTATTTCGCATTCACAATCTCTTTTCAAATTATTTTTGCAATGATCTACAAGGCGATCAGGAATTATTCACTTTGCCATTTTGATGTTTATTGAAGCAAGTGAAATGTTACACGTGATGATATGAAATCATATCAGCAGGCAAAAAGATATTCATTTACTTCATCGATGTCCTGTCTTGTGAAATCCTGCTGATGAACCTGCAATTCAAGAAAACAATTTTCCATGTTATTAGGATTTCACTCTGGCAAGTAATAAATGGCTATTAAAAACTGAATATTACACATACATTACCCGTTTCACGTTTTCTTGTTTTATTCTTCCTCGTGTACTGTGTGAAATACCACTGGACTCTCACATCGGTAATAGACTAAAACAGAAAAATATAAATTAAGTATGAACTCAAATCTATGATGCAATCTGTATCTGTTATCAAGTTCTGTGCCATTCAAAATAATGTACAGTCTGCATGACTTGGTTTCTAAAGGTGCTATAGTTTTCATTCATGTTATTGGTGCCATCAAATTAATTCTGTTCGACATTACATTCAATGGCTTAAAGTGAGGTTAAGGGGTTAAGATGCAAACACTATAAATATGGTGCAAGTAATTACTCAATCGTCTTTCGGATGAGATGTTAAACTGAGATGTATTGATTCAATACAATTCAGTGATGTTATCTGCGACCTTTCTCGAATGTAAGGCTCAAGAATACAACATCAGTACATGCATACAGTCATTGGGGGCATTTTTTATTATCCTGAAAGTACACTACAGGATAAGAAATAAATTTAGATTGGGTGCCTTAGATCGTAAAATAAATAAAATATGCAGCAATGATACATCAGATTGATAATTTAGAAAGTAAGTCCTGAAGAGTTAGAAATTCATTGACATAATAAAAGAATGCAATGCAGGTGTGGCAATGCCTGCTCCAGTAAATTAACATATGTGGCGTGATAGACTTGCATAGATTCACTCGGACATTGAGTGCTGTAAGAAGTGATGTAACACAAACAAATGTCTCTCCAGAGAGCTAGTGTACCAATAGAGAATAGAATATCTTAGAATGTGAAAATTAGCACTGAAATTCGATGGTAAAAGGAGACAATATGGAAATCATCGGAACTGTGGTTTCCCAAGGCAGAGAATGGTAACATGACCAGTGCCTTTGAGAGAGACCCAGAAGGAGACCCACTGGTACAGGAGACCTAAAGGTTATAATGAAGAGACAGCAACTAAATACCAAAGAGGGTGGTGTGTGATAAGATATCTGATACGCATGCCAACTATGAAAGTCATCCTCATCACTTAAGTACTGGTAAGATCAATGTCTACCTATTAGTTGAAGTTATACAGACATTTATTTAGTTCTTCCTTATTAGTGTAATCATGCATTGATTGTATATGACCTGGAAGTTTAACAGGAGAGATTTTAAACAACTTCAGTGAGTATCCCATATCCCTTAACTCTTTGGTATCCAAGATCTCTCACTTGAATTTACTCAACCAACAATCATCCACAGCCTTCTCAGGTGGAGTTTCTAAAGATACAAACTCTTTGAGTAAATATTTTTCATCTTTGTCCAAAATTGCCATTCCCTTATTCTAAGACTGTGACCTCTTGTTCTATGCTCTCCAGCCAGAGAAACATCTTCCCAGCAATGACCTTTCAAGCCCTTTAAGAATTTTACATGTTTCAATGAGATCATCTCTCACTTTTCTAAACTGTAAGGGAATATAGGCTACTTAATCTTTCCTATAGGACAATCCTGATTCCCAGGAATCAGCCGATCGAATCATCACTGCAATCCCTCTGGGGCAGTATTCCCTTTCTTTGGTAAGGAGACCAAAAGTGTACACAGGACTCCAGGAGAAGGGGTGGGCAATTCTCCCAGCCCGCTGCGCTGCCGAGAGACTCACGTGGAGGCCATTTAGCAGGTTCCCCGCTGGGTGCCATGGCCTCTACGAGTGTCCGGCCGCCAGATTTCCGGACCTCTCAGCTCCACACCAGAAATCGGTGCAAGCTGTATTAACTATTCTAATGAAGATAGAATAAGACATAGGAGCAGAATTAGGCCACTCGGCCCATCGAGTCTGCTCCGCCATTCAATCATGGCCGATTTTTTTCTCATCCCCATTCTCCTGCCTTTTCCCCATAACCCCGATCCCCTTATTAATCAAGAACCTATCTATCGCTGTCTTAAAGACACTCAATGACCTGACCTCCACAGCCCTCTGCGGCAAAGAGTTCCACAGATTCACCACTCTCTGGCTGAAGAAATTCCTCCTCATCTCTGTTTTTAAAGAGTGTGGCTGTGAACAGTAACTGCTGCCTTTCTCCAGTTATTGTGTTATGGATGTGTCATTCTTACCCTCTGACACTGCCAATTCCCTTATCTTTCCACTGTGAAGTCACCTCTTCTACACCCCATTGTTTCCCCCAGTCACATAGTTGATGCTAATTTCCCCATCAAAACATTCCTTCAAACAGGTGCCCTTATCAATTCCCTTTTATTATATTCCAATTTCATCTGTTAATCTTAATTTTCCCCAATTCTTAACACTTACAACATAAAGCTATCCATATCATAGTTCCAAATTAGGACAACATAAAATGTCTACCAATTTTAGTTAATTTAGGATGCTCACAACTAAATATCTTAAATTACATTTTACTGATACAAACTTTGAAAGTAAAAAAAATAAGTCAATTGTACATGTTTATATCATTCAACTGTCTGACAAAAACATCATCTTACACTGTACCTTCACAGTCTTCATTTGTTGCAAATGGAGAATCCTCATGTGACAATACTTGCTGACATCCTGGATTATGAGATGTGGAACTTTGTGGGGACCTTTCATCATGTCTACAACTGTGAGAAATTTCTCTTGTTGACATTGGACTTTCTGGTTGGTCACAATATGAGGAGTAAGAGGAACATTTCTCCTTTTGGTCTGTGTCTGACCAACACAGTTCTTCAGTTGGTCTAACAAAAAGAGTGCCTTTGTTACATAACTCAGGTTTTCTCCCTTCTTCATGTTTAAATATTCTTGATCTCTGACAGTCTGGCTTGGAAAATTTACTCTTTGACTTCACCAAAGTTTTATCTGGCTTTGTTTGATTTGAATACCAACTTTGAAAAGTTTTCTTGGACTTTTTCTTCGCAACATGGGTTCTGGAAGTATGGTATGATTTATTGAAGTTTTCATAATAATCATCATAGACTTCCTCATCAGAAACACACAAGTAGTTTCCATCATCAGGATCTTGAGATGTAATCATTACTCTCTCTTGCAAGGTGTCACAAGGTCTTGTAGGTGATCGCTGTGCACAAATTATTTCCGATAGATCAACTTGCACCTTTTCTTCTTCATTCTGATTTTTAACAATAGCTCCTGCAATTATTTTAACATATCCATGTTCTTCACCTTGTTGAATATGACTTTTTGCTTCCTCAGTCAATTGTTCTGAACAGGACACATCATTCCCAATCTCTCTTGCACTTTTTGATGAGGTTTCTTCACAATCAGCAGAAGGAATGAGACGTGGCAATAAAACGGAACCCATGTTTTGTTTCAGATAAATGTTGAAATCCTCCTCCACAGTCATGGGGGATAAAGGTGCATTTGCTCCCATCATTGTTGGACCTAAAGACAGTCCCACAATAGTCACTGGTTTATACGTCAAATCAGCCAATTTTGGATCTGTTGTCCAAGTTGAAGAGCCCACAGTTTTCATGCATTTTGGCCTATAACTGGGTGAGGCTATGGAACACTCTAATTCAAGACAATCATCACTCCATTTACTCTTTCGGTTTTGTTTTTTGAATCTTCTATAAGGGGTATTTAGCTTCAGCAAACGTTTACTTGCGTAAGAACATCTGTGCACTGATTGCAGTTCCAAAGATTGCTTTGTCATATCTGTATCCACTTCATCTTTAGGTTCCAAGTTTGGATTGACTGGAAATGTTTCCATGCTATTTACACTGCCTTTACCATCTTTACAATTTGGTGAAGAAACTGTGCTTGCACATAACCTCTGTTTAGCAGATACATCTGTATCAATTTTGCTCAGTTCAGATCTATTCAGTGCTGTTGTACTTCCTTCTCCAGTCTGTACCAGTGGCATGAAATCCTTTACTGATGGAAAAGGAGTTATAAAGCTCTTAAATGAGGCCTGGATAATATTGGGAAGACCCTGTGTGTGATTTATGATCCGGTTGTTTGTATTTATTTCCAATGCTTCCTTAAATTCCTCACTTAGGAATATTAGCTCATTTACAGAAACAGCAATATCAATATCAAGATACTGGCTAAATTGGGACAGAACCAGTTTTGGAGGTGATGGAATGAACTTGTCTATTGATCTTTGGATATGCAATGGTATGCCCCAATGGGATTGAAATCTTTTTGCTGTGATGTGCCATTCCAGGATTTCAATGGTTTCAGTAGACTGAAAGGCTAATTCCATACCTATGTGCTCTATTTTAGCTTCACTTGGTTTGATTGCTGGAAGCAAAGATGGTGCTTTAGGAATCATCATTTCTACTGACTTGTCAAATGTAGTTGCAATGCCCCAAAGGTTATTAATCTGTTTGTGCTTTAAGTTTGTACCTAAGTGATGAATGATATCCTGTTCAGCAAACAGAATATATGGTAATCTTGTTCTCTTAAATCCTTCAACATGTGTTCTCAGCTTTGGTAATGATTTCTTCAATGCTGGAGGATAACTTTGTTTGTACAATTCCTTCACCAGTTCAGGAAGACAATCCAGTTTAATAGATAGACTTTGTTTTATCACACACATATTTAACTTATTACTACATTCTGGTACAAGTTCAGTAAGAGTAGACTTCCTCCTTTCTCTCTTTTTCATTTGGACACTTCCCTTCAAACTTCCATAGTATGAAGTATTATTTTGTTCTTTGTTCAGAAGAGATGTGCACGAAGAAGAAACTGTTTTATCAGCATTTGATAAGCCTTTCTTTCTGGACTTCATTCTATGCTGTTTTTTAATTTTAAATTGTTCTACAAAATCCCTTATAGGTGGAGGAGGTGCCATAAATTCATTTAAAGATGCCTCAACAAGCCTGGGAATGCCCCATACGTGATTTACAATCCTTTTCTTTATATTAACTTCTAGTGCCTTTTTCAGCTGATCATTCATGAATTCTAACTCGATTGGAACAATAACTATTTCAACATTAAACCCTGGATTGAGCCGGGCTAAAATCAGCTTCGGAGCTGGTGGAATAAATGCTTCTGCTGATCTTTGAACATGTGATGGGAAACCCCAAGGACACTGAAGCTTTTTCTGCAAAATATGCCATTCTAGAAAGTTGCTGGTTTCATCAGAAAAAGAAGTTTGTCCAGGTACAGATTTAATTTGAAATCTACTAGCCTTAATTGATGGAGGAATGGATGGTCCCTTGGGAATCATCATTTCTACTGACTTTTCATACTGTGTTTCAAGTCCCCAGAGATATAAAAGTTGCCTGTGCTTCAAGTTCATTTCTATCTGATCAATATCATCTTGTTCAGTAAAAGGTATATACCTGATTCTTGATTTTTTAATTCCCTTCCCAGGTGCAATAAGCTTTGGTAAAGATTTCTTTGACACTGAAGGATAGGTACATTTGTAGAACTCTTCTACCAGTTTAGGCAAGCATTCAGTTTTAATTTCCAGACACTGCCTTAGCACACTCATATCAAGGTTTTTGTCAGACTTTAATCTGAGGATAACATTGGCAGCTATCTCTTTCACTTTATTTATGTGCATTTCGTCTGTTCCAAATTGTGAACCTAATTTTCCTCCTTTCAGTCGCAAGGTTGTGCCCCGAGAAAATATTTCATAACTTCTACCCAAATTGGCACTATTGAATACTGTGCTGCTTTCTTTAACATTTTCTGATTGTTGGACGACGCTTTCATCATTTGGAGTAGGACCCATAAACTGCTTTAAAGATGAGTTAATAACTTTTGGAAGACCCCAATTTTGATTTATGATCCTTTTCTTTATATTTTGATTCAGAGTTTGCCTATGTTCGTCAGTAACAAATGCCGGTTCAAAAGGAGCAACAGCTATTGCACTATCAAGCTGGGAATTTAACTGGGTTAGAATAAGTTTTGGAGCAGGTGGAATTAAGACTTCTAGTGATCTTTGAATGTGCAAAGGTAAGCCCCAATTGTACTGAAGTTTCTTCTGTGTTATGTGCAGTTCGAGCTCGTCTCTTATTTTCTTGTAAAGGAAGTTGTTTTCCATACCCACAGGCTCTATTTGAGCTCCACTGGCTTTGATTATTGGAGGCAATGCTGGTACCACTGGAATCATCATTTCCAATGATCCTTTATAGGGAGTTGGAAATCCCCACTGATGTGTAATCTGTTTGTGCATTAAATTCAATTCCAAACGATCAATTGCTTTTTGTTCAATAAAAGGCATATATGTTGATCTTTGTTTTTTAAAACCTATGCCAGGTAAAATAGCTTTAGGCAAAATCTTCTTTGATGTCTGAGCATTGAGAGCACTGTAGGTATTCATTACCAGTTCAGGTAGGTGCTCTGTTTTAATTTCTAAACACTGCTTTATTAAGCAGAAATCTATAGAACCTCTACATGTAACGCCGTGATTATCAGAAGAAAATACCTCGATATTTTTTTCCACTTCTGTGCTTTTTTGATACTTTGATAAAGGCAATTTTCTTAATTGGATAATACTGTCTGAAGTAGGCACAATGAAAATGGGCATTGCCGCATCTTGTGGCTGTAGAATTAAATCTTCTGTTTTTGGGACAACAGGTATAAAATTCTTTACAGATAACTGAATGATCTTCGGAATGTCGCATGTGCAACTTATAATTCTTTTTCTTGTATTCCTTTCTAGTATTTTCCGGTGTCCATTACTAAGGAAGGGCAGTTCAACCGGCACACAGATCTTCATCAAAAAAACCTCTTGTTTTAACTGTGATGGAATTAATTTGGGGGCAGGTGGAATAAAGTTTTCTTGTGATCTTCGAACATGGAGTGGAAAATCCCAGTTGTGCTGAAGTTTCTTCTGTGTTATGTGCCATTCTATTAAGTCCTTCGTTTTATTGTCAATGAAGGTTGTTTCCTGACCCACAAATTCTATTTGGACTCCATTTGCTTTGATCACTGGAGGCTCCGGTGGTACTTTTGGAATCATAATTGCTATCGATTGTTCATATTGGGTTGTATATCCCCAGAGATGGGTAAGCAATTTGTGCTTTAAGTTCAGTTCTAAATGATTAACAGCATCCTGTTCAATAAAAGATATGTATGACAATCTTGGCTTTCTAAATCTTTTGCCAGGGGCAACTGGTTTTGAAAAAGGCTTTTTTGACATTGAAGGGTAGGTGGCTTTATACATCTCATTCACTATTTCTGGAAGACCACTATTTTTAATTTCAAGGCACTGTTTTATCAAACATATTTCTACCTTGTTCTTACTTTCTTGGTTGAGTATAGGGGAAAGCCGTATCTCTTCTACATTGCAAGGTTTCAGATTACTGCTATATTTCTGACTCTGTTTTGAAGACAGTTTTATGTTCTTCGTCTGTAAAAATGTGTTAATTGAGGCATCGACTTGTACATCTTCCATTTGACTATTGCTGGAAGATATTTTGCTTTTTTCCAACACTTCAGATTGCAGCATAGGAGAAGCTAGGAAATTACTTAAAGACGATTGAATAGCACTGGGAAGGCCCCACTTGTAATTTAGGATTCTTTTTCTTGTATTCAGCTCAAGTCTTTTTCTATGTTCTGAGATTAAGAAAACCATTTCAGGTGAAACAAAAACCAAAGGAAAACCAGGCGGTGGTTTTAGCTCCGAAGGAATTAGCTTTGGAGCAGGTGGAATAAATGTTTCTTGTGATTTCTGAATAAGTAATGGTAATCCCCAATTACCATTTTGAAGTTTCTTCTGTGTAATGTGCCATTCCAGTCTGTCTCTAACTTTATCATCAACGAACCTTGTTTCTTTACCAACAGGGTATACTAGAGCTGTACTTCTCTTGATGATTAGAGGTTCAGATGGACCTTTAGACATCATTATTTCAATTGATTCTTGATAAAGATTTGGAAATTTACATAGATGGGTAATCAGTTTGTGCTTTAAATTCATCTCCAAGTGATTAACAGCATTGTGTTCAATAAATGGTAAACAATGCGGTCTTGGCTTTTTTAGTCCTTTACCAAGTGCTATGAGCTTTGGCAAAGATTGCCTCGATTGCGAAGGATAGCTATTTTTATAAAATTCCTTTAACATTTTAGGTAAGCACCCGGTCTTAATCTCTAGAGACAGCTTTGTTAAACAAATTTCAAGTTTGTCTTTCAATTCTGGTTTGAAGTTTGCAAGTGAAAATTTCTCATCCATTTTTTTAGTTTTCTTGCTTTTGTTATTCTTTTCATATTGTAGCGCTGATGATTTCCCCCTTCTGATTGCTGTCAATGTGTTGTGAAGAAACATTTTGTTTTCTTTATTGCCCACATTAATGTTGCAGCATGCATCTGGAGCAGTAGTTATAAACTTATTCAAAGAGGATTGAATAAGATTAGGAAGACCCCATCTGTAATTGATCATCTTTTTCTTTGTATTCATCTCCAATATTTTCTTATGCTCATTACGAAGAAATGGCAGCTCGGGTGAAATAACTACGACTGAAAAAGCAGGCTCTTGTTTTAACTGGGATGGGATTAGCTTTGGAGCAAGTGGAATAAATGCTTCTTCTGATATCTGAACATCTAATGGTAATCCCCAGGTTTTCTGGAGTTTTTTCTGCATAACATATCTTTCAAAGTTGTCTCTCACTTTGCGATCAATGAATGTTGTTTCCCTACCCACTTGTTCTATTTTAGCTCCACTTGACTCGATTGCTGGAGGCATAGGTGGCACTTCAGCGATCATCATTTCCAATGATTTATCATTTAGGGTTACAAGTCCCCAGAGATAGCAAATGCGTTTATGCTTTAGGTTCAGCTCCAAACGATCAACTGCACTCTGCTCAATAAACGCTATATATAATGAACGTGGCTTTTTATATACATCACCAGGTGCAATAATCTTCCTTAATAGCTTCTTTGACATGGAAGGATAATTTTTTTTATAAGATTCTTTTACTATTTCTGGTAAACAATGCATGTTAATTTCTAGACACATTTTTCCGAAGCACATATTAAGTTTATCTGTATACTCTTGTTTGAAGTTGAACAAAATGGCCACTTCAGCTGTTTTGCTCGGTGTTGTGTCTTTGCTACCATCTTTACTTTTGTGCATTTGCGAAGGAATTCTCATCCTACTTCTTCTATCAATATTGCTGGGTTCTGTTTTGTTGGCTTCGACAATTCCTGACTGTAACACTAAATCTTTTCTTGATGTAGAAAGGGCTATGAACTTTCTTAATGAAGACTGAATAAGTATTGGAAGACCCCATTTGTGATTTATTATCTTCTTCTTTGTATTAAGTTCTAATAATTTCCTAAGTCCTTTACTTAGAAATGTCATTTCAGTTGGAGCAACAATTACTTCAAAGCTAAACTGTAGATATAGATGGGATGGAATCAGTTTTGGAGCAGGGGGAATAAAGGTTTCTGCTGACAATTGAATATGCAACGGTAAGCCCCAGTTCTGTTGAAGTTTCTGCTGTGTAATGTGCCATTCTATTCTGCTCCTAACATCATATTCAATGAAAGTGCTTTCCATACCCACAGGTTCTACTTTAGTTTCACTTGCTTTGATTGCAGGAGGCATAGGTGGTCCTTTCGGAATCATCATTTTGATTGATTTATCATATACAGTTTCAAGTCTCCAAAGGTGGATAATCTGCTTGTGCTTTAAGTTCAGCTCTAAATGATCAATAACATCTTGTTCAATAAATGGTAGGCACCATGGTCTTTGTTTTTTGCAACCTTCATTGGAAACAATAAGTTTTGGTAATTCTTTTTTTGCTGCTGTAGGGTAAGTACGTTCATAAAATCCCTGTACAATGTCAGGTAAATTATGTGTTTTAATATCAAGAGTTTGCTTTAATAAACACATATTTAGTTTATCTTTACATTCTGATTTGAGATTGGAAGAATCTGGGAATGCACTTATCTTCTTAAAGTTTGCTCTTTTATAAACTTTCTGGCAAAGCAGTGAAGGGAACTTTTCCTTCTTGTGCCCTGCAGTAATTTTTGAATTAAGATCTATGACATTGTGAGTGAATGTTTTACTTCCTTTTATGCTTCCTGACTGTAATGTGTCACTTTGTAGTGATGGCGTTGGAGTAATTAAGTCCTTCAAGGATGTCTGAATAAGATTTGGGAGACCCCATTTTTGATTTATGATCTTTTTCTTTGTATTCATTTCCAATCTATTTCCATCTTCAGCACTTATAATAAGTGGTTCAGTTGATGTCACAATTATATCATGAATACAATGTGGCTTTAGCTCAGAGGAAACCAATTTCGGAGCCGATGGAATAAATGTATCCATTGATTTCTGAATATGGAATGGAAAGCCCCAATTATTCTCTAGTTTTTTTCTCGTAATATGCCATTCCATTTTGTCTCTAACATCATTGTTAATGAAAGATGTTTCCATACCTACAGTTACAATTTGAACTCCACTTGATTTACGTATTGGCGACACATTTGGTCCTTTAGGAACCAGCATTTTGACTGACTTTTCATACAGTGTGTCCTGTGCCCAGAGATGAATAATCTGTTTGTGCTTGAAGTTGAATTCTAAACGATCAACAGACTCCTGTTCGATAAAAGATATATACAACGATCTTGGCTTTTTGAATCCTTCACCAGGTGTAATTAGCCTTGGAAGACATTTCTTTAATTGCACAGGATAGGTATCTTTATACAAACGTTTTACGAGTTCTGGAACACTGTGCATTTTGATTTGTAGGCTTTGCTTTGTTAAGCATATACATAGTTTTTCTTTCTGTGCTGGTTTCAGACCAGCAAAATCATCTATTTTGTTTGATGTCTTGTTATTACTACTTCTTTTAGATTGTGGCAACAAAATCTTTCTTCGAATGCGCAGTGGAAATATGCCTCGAGGAAACAGATCACTCTTTACCTTTTCAATGGGAGTGTTGCTCAATTTTTTCTTGTCTTTAATTATTTCAGTTTGTAGCATGAAGTCCTTCACTGATGGAGCAGGAGCCATAAAATTACTTAAAGATGACATAATGAGCTTGGGTAGGCCTAATTTCTGATTTACAGCTCTCTTCATTAGATTGAACTCCAGTCTTTTTTTATGTTCATTGTGAAGGAATGTTGGCTCAGGCGGGGCAAAGACAGTCACAAAATTAGGTTGGGGATTTAACTCAGATAATATTAGTTTTGGAGCAGGTGGAATTAAAGCTTCTTGTGATCTCTGAATATGTAGTGGTAAACCCCACTTTTGCTGAAGCTTTTTCTGTGTAATATGCCTTTCAAGGTCTTTTCGAACTTTATCATTGGAGAAATTAATTTCCACGCCCACAGGCTCTATTTGAGCTCCATTCATCTTGAAAGGTGGTGGCATAGGTGGTGCTTTAGGAATCATCATTTCCACTGATTCCTCATATAGAGTTGCAAGTCCCAAAGAATTGGTCATCTGTTTGTGTTTTAAATTAAGTTCTAAGTGATCGATAACCTCCTGTTCCATAAAAGATATATACATTGCTCTTGGCTTTTTGAATCCATTTCTGGGTACAATTAGCTGTGGTAATGATGTCTTTGAGGTCGGATAATAGGTGACTTTATAAAACTGCTTCCCTCTTTCTGGCAAGCAGTCCATGCGCATTTCTAGACATTGCTTCATCAAGCATACATTCAGTTTATTTTTAACTTTTTGTTTCAGATGAGCAAAGACAAACTGCTCACCTAATTTAGCTGTTTTTGAATTCCTTTTACCTGTTCTGTATTGTACTGAGAACGTCTTTTCTCTTTGTGGTTGTACAAACATTTTCTGTTGAAAGCTCATTTCATTATTCTCTATTTCAATGTTATTGGCTTTTGGTTTCTTTCTTGCCATGTTTTTTGACTCCATAATATCATTCATTGATGGTGCAGAAGCAACAAATTTTCTTAAAGATGACTGAAAAAAATTAGGAAGACCCCACCTTTGATTGATGATTTTTTTTCTGGTGTTCAGCTCCAACATTTTATTAATTTCAACATCTACAAATGGCAACTCACATAGAGTAATGACCAAAACGGAATCAGCTTTTGGGCTCAGCCGAGATGGAACCAACTTTGGAGCAACTGGAATGAATGCTTCTACTGACTTCTGATAATATGATGGCTTGCCCCAATTGTGTTGAAGTTTCTTTCGAGTAACATGCCATTCAAATTTATCTCTGACTTCTTTGCTAATAAAAGTGGTTCCCATGGACACAGGCAGTACTTGGCCTCGATTTGCTTTGAGTGCTGGAAGTGCAGATGGAGCTTCGGGAATCATCATTTCTATTGACTCTTCATGTGGAGTTTGAAATCCCCATAGGTAGGAAATGTGTTTGATCTTCAAATTCATTTCCAAGTGATCAACAGCATTCTGTTCAAAAAATGGTATATACCACGGCCTTGTTTTCTTACAACCTTCACCAGGTGGAAAAGATTTTGTTAAAGTTTTTTTTGGTGTTGGGGGGTATGTATTTTTGTAGCATTCTTGTACAATTGCTGGTAAATTGTCCAGTTTTATTTCGAGACATTGTTTTATTAAACACATATCTAACTGATCTTTATGCTGCGATTCCAGGGTAGCAATCACAGATAACATTGGTTTTCTCTTCACTTTCATTAATTTGATAGCTTGGTCACAGAATGGTGCAGACGTTTTTTCTCTCTTGAGTTGTATCAACTTGCTTTGCAAACAACTTGTTTTAAACTTACTCTTTAACAAAACCTCACTTTCTTCTGATATTTCTGACTGTGACTTGATACCCTTTACTGATGGTGCATGAGACATAAAACTCTCTAAAGACAAATGAACAAGCTTCGGGAGACCCCAATGATGATTTATGATCCGTTTTTTTACATTCAGTTCCATTCGTTTCTTATTTCCAACGTCGAGAAATGCAGGATCAATTGTAACAACATTCACATCAAAATTAGGACATGGGTTGATCTGTGAATTAATTAGTTTTGGAGCAGGTGGAATGAATGCTTCTTGTGATCTTTGAATATGTAACGGAAAACTCCCGTTACTTCCAATTTTATTTTGTGTAAGGTGCCACTCTAAAATCAACCTGGCTTTATCAGTTGCCTTGATTACTGGAGGAACAGGTAGTACCTTAGAAATCATCATCCGTAATGACTTTGCATGTAATGTCTCAAGCCCCCAGAGATGGCAAATCCGTTTGTGCTTTAGGTTCAGCTCCAAGCGATCGACTGCCTCCTGCTCAAAAAAAGGTATATAACATGGCCGTAGTTTCTTATTACCTTTGCCAAATGTAATTAATTTTGGTAAATCTTTTCTTGATTCTAAAGGATATGTGACTTTGTACATCTCTTTTACTATATTAGGAAGATAATCCATTTTAATGGCTAAACATTGTTTTGCTACGCACATGAACACTTCTTTAAGTTCTATCTTCTTGAGATCTATGTTTTTCCTCCTACTTTTATTCTTTAGAAATGGCAATTTTGGGGTGTATTGCAGTATCTCCTTACGATGTTCACTGCTGACAGACATTGTTTTTCTTTTTATAATGTCTGAATGGGCAATGAGATCTTTTATTAAACTAAAATCCATGAAATTAATTAACGATCTCTGCACAACATTGGGAAGGAGACACCGTCTATTATTAATAATCTTTTTCTTCATATTGGAGTCCAACATTTTCTTATGATTATCACTTATAACTGTCAGTTCAGTTAGGACAACAGCTAACTGTGAACAAGGCAGTGGATTTAGCTGGGAAGAAATCAACTTTGGTGCAGGTGGAATGAGTGCATCTCTTGATCTCTGAATTTCTGTTGGTAGACCCCAATTAAACTGAAGTTTTATCTGTATAACGTGCCTTTCCAGATAGTTTCTGACCTTATCTTCAAGGAAAGTAGTTTCTGTACTGGTGGGTTCTATTTTAGTTGCACGTGTCTTAAGTTGTGGAGGTAATGGTGGTGCTTTAGGGATCATTATTTCCAAGGACTTTTCATATGAAGTTGGGAATCCCAACAAACTTGAAATAAGCTTTTGGCTTAAGTTTACCTCCAATCGATCAACGGCATCATGTTCCATAAAAGATATATACAATGGCCTTGACTTTTTATATCCTTTTCCAACTCTAATCAATACTGGTAAACATTTCTTTGACGTTAGAAAATAGGAATCATTATACGATTCCAATACCGGATTTGGTAAACAATTTAGCTTCATTTCAACCTTTTGTTTTGTTAAGCACATAATTAATTTATTTTCATATTCTGGCCTGAAGCTGGTAACAGCAAATCCCTCTTTTAAGTTTTTTGTTTCTCCATTCCTACGATTACGTTCAAGTGACAGAAGCATGCTTTTGCTTTCATTCTGAAGCATGTTTTCCTGATAGGGAATGATTTTAGAAGAATATGATATATCAGTGTTATTGAACACTGAATTATTTCTATCAGTGCTTTTTGATTGTAGCGGTGCAGGAACGTTATAACCATTTAAGGTTTGCTGGACAAACCTGGAGGAACTCCACCTATTACTTGTAATTCTTCTATTCACATTTCTTTCAATTTTTTTATGTTCTGGAGTTACGAATGGTAATTCGGTGGTAGTAACCGTATCAATTAGACTTAGCGGTGAAGAAATCAAATTAACTGAAGAAAGGGATGCTTCTGCTGGCTTCTGGAAATCTGTGGATAAATCCCAGTTGTGTTCGAGCTGTCCCTGTGTAACATGCCATTCAAGATTGTCCCTTGTTTTGTCATCAATGAAAACTGATTCCACACGAACTGGCTTTATTTGGGCATCATTTGCCTTGGTTGTGAATGTTCCTTTAGGAGTCACCTTTCTCACTGAATTTTCAAAGGAAATTGGATATTGCCAGAGATGGGAAATAAGTCTTTGCTTTAATTTCATCTCTTCTTATCAAGAGATTGAGGTTTTAAATGAACCAATGTCTCAGTGCTAAAAATGGAGACTGGTGGAATAATCAATACATGGCTTTCATTGAATGGTTCTGAAAGTGACTTCATTATGTTCACATTAACAGAATCTACATTAACAGCAATCAACAGCATCTTGCTCAATAAATGATACACATCGCGGCCTTGGCCTCTGACTTCTTCTATCAAGAGGAGTAATGTTAATTAAAGGTATTTCATTTGGGTGAACACTGCTGACTGATTCTTGAATATCAGATGGAATTTCAAACTGTTCCTCAGCAACGTACATTTCAGATTCATTTGTAATGTTCTGAACCTTCTCTATCGGCATGGCTATGTCAGTGCTGTAAGATTTACTAAACTGAATTGATGAATGGCTGTTACTTGCTTTTTGTTGTGTTCTAAATTCAGCTCTGTCTGTTTTGATCTCATCAAAACAATTAATTTGTTTAGTATCCATTGCTTGGGTCACAGATGGTGGAGCCTGTTTCTTATCAAGAGATTGAGGTTTTAAATTAACCAATGTCTTAGTGCTAAAAATGGAGACTGGTGGAATAATCAATACATGGCTTTCATTGAATGGTTCTGGAAGTGACTTCATTATGTTCACATTAACAGAATCTATGAGGTTAATATTGGTCTCCACTGGTGAATTCCAATCCTCCTTTGCAAATTAAATTCCAAGTCATAAATGTCAGGTTCCAGAAGGGCTGGCATTTTCAAATCCTTTCCGATGAGTTCAATACATGATTTCTTAGGTAAGGATAACAGTGGAAGCAGTATCAGTGAAAATGACTTCTTATGCATAAATGGCAATCCCCACTGACCTTCTAATGCCATCTGAGCAACATTCAGCTCAAGAGTACCAACCCGGTTATTAGGTAAGCTTGGAGGAACTGAAGGTATTGGTTGATCATTCGCATTTTCCATTTGCTGAACTTCTCCATTCACTCCCTGAATTTTTTTGTCAATTTCCAACTCTTCAGTAACTGGTGTTGAAACAGAATGAAGTTTTCTTCTGAGCTGAAGTAACTCAAATTTTTCAACATTTTCTTTGGTCAGCAAAGCAACTTTCTGAATGCGTGGATAAACATGAAAATTAGTATTGCTTGCCAATGCATATTTTTCATGTTCTCCCAAATGGTAAATTTCAGGCAAAGGTAGCTGGTTCTTTAAGTTAGAAACTTCTAATGATTCCATCTGTTTTGTCTCTGAGTCTGGGAAGACTGTTACATGAAGACCATTAGTGTAATTATTGTTTATAAAATCATTCTGTACTGGCACGCTTTTTATTTTGTCAATTATTGCTGTGGAGGCAAGCAAGGTCTGGCCTGGTGGGGATGTTGGACAGGAGGATGGCATGCATCCTGATGTTTCTATTTCACTCAAGGTTTCATACACAGTAACATGTGCATTTCCTGTTTCAGTATTCATGCTAATACTTGTAGACCTAGATGATTCAGAAGGCCACTGAATATCTGAACAACGGGCAAAAGAGAAACAACCGTCACGACTGCAGAATGGAATGGTTTCAAAACCAGGAGTTGGCACTGGAGAAAGTGGGTCGCAAACTTGGCTTTGTAATGTAAAGTAAGGTGCCAGATTATTTATATTGACGGATGGTATTTTTCTCATTGATGTTTCAGTATTGTAAGAACTTTTGATTGTTTGTGTACTGCAATTAAGAGATGACTCAGGACTTGATCATCGTGAACGTGCCATTTTGGCATCCTCACCACCTGTTATCTTTGACATAATTGCTTCATCTTTTCTAAATTGTGACGGTGATACAGAATATTTCTCACTCTTGTAACTACTGGAATCAGCTTCCTTCAGTGCTGTCTTACTTCTTGGTCCGGAACAGTTTTTCTCCATTGTGTTACTGCTAACTGTGCACTGCTCATCAGTACTTCGCCATGTAATGCTCGGAGTCATCCTCCATATTTCTTCAGAAGAGAACTGGTCAGATGTGTTTGTTCCAATCGAGGTGTAGTTTTCGAACAAATTCTGTTCTGGGCATTTTTGTTTCAAGTCTGATGAGGTGATACAGCTCTTTCCACCACCGTTTAAAGCACTGTTAAGAGAAGAGGTATCAGAAACTGAGCTGGACTTTTTGTAATTTAATTTTTCAGATGTAACTGAGCCAAATGAATGAAGGGATGTATCCTTGCCGCAATGGCGATGATGATCACGTAAAGGTATCTCATTGGAGCTTTGATGTAATGCTTTTTCATTTAGTGCTCCTTCACCTTCTTCAAACTTTGACTTGTCAAATTCTTCTCTTGCATTACGTTGTTTTCTGTTTAGTTGCAATACATACAAGTCAACACATTAAAAATAATTCAAATTATCTCATCAATATATATTAACAGAACAATGTTATACAGGCAACTTCTCACAAATGTACATTTTAAAGAACAAGTACAAGATTTAGTAGATTGTCACTCTGTTTCATAGGGCTGAATTTTCTGGTCCTGCCTGTGGCGGGTTTCATGTTGGGCAGGAGCAGAAAATACAGAGAGAAGCCGAAAATCAGATTTCTGGCAGGAAATTAATTTGGAATTTTCCCCTCGCCGCATTCATGGTAGACAAATGGCGAGTTGGGTTTCCCACTGATCCATGACAGGAATGCCATTTGGGTACATTACCATGTCATGAATACTCAATATAAGTCTATTTGCTGGTTCCACCTTCTAATCTTGCATCACCTTAGTGAGAAATTAGATTGGTCGATACAAGGTTTGCTGCGGCTGGTGAGATAGATCGCACAGTGACAAATGGAGGTGGGGGCTGGGAGAGTATAAAGAGGAAGTGGAGAGCTCCTTGAAAGAAAGTCATAATCACTAGTCAGGGCTAGGGAATCAAGGTGAGAAATGAAAAACAGTTGTTGGGCTGAGTCGACCTCACATTCGGTGAGATGTTAAAGACAGTCTTGAGGCTTCCAGGACCAGGCTACAGCACTATGCAAGACATGTACATTACTGTACTATCCCAGGGAGGGACAAAGTTTAAGTGCTCAATTTGGATAAGGTACGGCTTAGTATGCAGGGCATGAACATGGTCTTACCATCAGTGGCCATAGGCTTGTCTGGCTCAGTACTGAGTTGCAGATGGTACGGTTAGGGGAGCTTGTAAATCAGGAAAACATGATAAAGAGGAATAGTCAAACTTTGTGTGTGTGTGTGTGTGGCGCGTTGTCCTCGGTATATGATAGTGTACAGATCCTCAAGATTGGGAGGGGTGAGGTCTACATGGGACATATGGTATTGATGAGTTCAGGTGGCTGAAATGTTCATTACAATTACAATGGGATCTCGGGTTACTCGGAAGCTGGAGAATAAAGAACAGTACAGCACAGGAACAGGCCCTTTGGCTCTCGAAGCCTGGGCTGATCACGTTGTTCTATCTTGACCAACCGTCTGTATCCCTCTATTCCCCAGCTGTTCATATGTTTATCCAGATAAGTCTTAAATGTCGCTAACATGTCTGCCTCAACCATCTCACTTGGCAGTGCATTCCAGACCCCCACCACTCTGTGTAAAACATTTCCCCCGCACATCTCTACCGAACCTTTCCTTACAAGAATAACCAGAAGGACATTTTCCTACAATTGTGGAGTTGCAGGAAATTTGGAGGAACCCGAAAAGTGACAAGGAGAGGTTTGCAGCTCGTCTTTAAACAAAAAGGTTGCTGCACCATAGCCTGAAGTTTTTACAGTTTGAAATCAAAGCCTGCACAGCATGGGTCTGAGAAGTGTGGGAGGAGCCCAGGACTGGGTTGCTTTCAGGGGGCACCCTCGAACTGCATTGGTACTCAACATTGAAATGATGCTCGAGCTGGGAGAAAGATTTCCTTGAGAACCTGCAATTGGAGCCGTCCCCTTTTGATGTGTGTCAGAAAGAGACTGCAGGAGTCATCGAGTTCTTCAGGGTAATGTCCAAGACCCAACTATCAACAACTGCTTCATTAATGACCTTCCTTCATCATAAACTCTGAACTGGAGAGGTCTGGTGACGTTTACACAATGTTCAGCACCATTCATGATTCCTCAGATGAGAAAGCAATCCATGTCCATATGAACACCGCTCGACAATCACCAGGCAAGACTGTTCTCTTCCTGTTGGGGAGCATTTCAGCGGTCACGGGCATTCGGCCTCTGATATTCGGGTAAGCGTTCTCCAAGGCAGCCTTCACGACACACGACGGCGCAGAGTCGCTGAGCAGAAACTGATAGCCAAGTTCTGCACATGAGGACGGCCTCAACCGGGATATTGCGTTCATATCACACGATTTGTAATCCCCACAGCTTGACTGGACCTGCAGAGTCTCACTGGCTGTCCTGTCTGGAGACAATACACGTCTCTTTAGCCTTTCTTGATGCTCTCTCCACTCATATTTGTATCTTAAAGACTTGATTAGCTGTAAGCATTCGCATTCCAACCATTATTCATGTAAATTGAGTTTGTGTCTTTATATGCCCTGTTTGTGAACAGAATTCCCACTCACCTGAAGAAGGGGCTTAAGGCTCCGAAAGCTTGTGTGGCTTTTGCTACCAAATAAACCTGTCGGACTTTAACCTGATGTTATTAAACTTCTTACTGTGTTTACCCCAGTCCAACGCCGGCATCTCCACATCATGACTACCATCGACACCGCAAACTGCCACCTCCAAGTGGAGAGGATCTCCAAGAAGATCGCGCATATCGACACAGACATCAAGTTTCTACAAAGATGCAAGAAAGCAGACAAGATACCGAAAGGACTACAGATCACGAACCCACTCAGGTCAAACTAGAACAGACTACGCTGAGAGACTTTGCCATCGCACCTCTCTCTCACTCCTCAAACACCTCGTACACCAGCTCAACAGCAAACGCCGCAGCCTGGAAACCAAGATAGAGTCCACATTCTCAACTTGCGCTCAGGATGCAGACCAGCTGCGAAACTCTGCCAAGCAGGCGAGAGAAAGGAACTACACCATCTACATGCACACCAAGAACAGGAAACTTGAGAAACTCGGCATCACCACCAGCAGCAACCAAGCCTCCCCCGGTACCACAGTAGAAAACAGTACCACTGCAGGGAAGTCCATTGTCAACTTGTCTGACTACACACTTCAACCAGATGAAATCGAAGTTCTCAGCTGAAGGCTTAATTTTTGCCCCACCACCAAAATAGACCCCATCAGTCTCGCAGCAGACACAGAGGAATTCATCAGGCGAATGAGGCTGCGGGAGTTCTTCCACAAACTTCAAGAGGACAACAGCAAACACAATGAGACAGACAATGAACCGGAACAGCCGACAGAGAGATCCGCAGTGCATCCGAAGAGGAAAGAGTCGAATTGGACTCCTCCGGAAGGCCACTGCCCTCGACTTGACATGTATGCCCAAGCCCTCAAGAGATGCGTCAACACCAAATTCATCAGCCGCACTCACAAGACAGCCCCGAACATCACCCAAGTACAACGCAACGCCATCCACGCTCTCAAGACCAACCGCAACATTGTCATCAAACCAGCAAAGGAGGGGCCATCATCATACTGAACAGAACGGATGACTGCAAAGAAGTGTACCGACAACTAAACAACGAGGAACACTACAGACAGTTACCCGCAGATCCAACCAAAGAACACACCCATCAACTCAACACTCTGATCAAGACCTTTGATCCGGACCTTCAGAGCACCCTCCGTGCTCTCATCCCACGTACTCCCCGCATTGGAGATCTCTACTGCCTCCCGAACATACACAAGGCAAACACACCCGGCCGTCCCATCGTATCGGGCAATGGGATCCTGTGCGAGAACCTCTCCCGCTATGTCGAGGGCATCCCGAAACCCATTGTACAAAGAACCCCCAGCTTTTGTCGCGACACTATGGACTTCCTACAGAAACTCGGCACACATGGAGCAGTTGAACCAGGAGCGCTCCTCGTCACAATGGATGTCTCGGCACTCTACAACAGCATCCCCCACGACGATGGCATTGCTGCAACGGCCTCAGTGCTCAGCGCCGACAACTGCCAGTTTCCAGATGCAATTTTACAACTCATCCGCTTCATCCTGGACCACAATATCTTCACCTTCAACAACCAGTTCGTCATCCAGACACACGGAACAGCCATGGGGACCAAATTCGCACCTCAATATGCCAACATCTTCATGCACAGGTTCAAACAAGACTTCTTCACCGCACAGGACCTTCAACCGATGCCATACACTAGATATGTCGATGACATTTTCTTCCTTGGGACTCATGGTGAACAATCACCGAAACAACGATATAATGAAATTCAATAAGTTCCATCCCACCATCAGACTCACCATGGACTACTCTCCGGAATCGGTTGCATTCTTGGACACACGCATCTCCATTAAGGACGGTCACCTCAGCACCTCACTATACCGCAAGCCCACGGATAACCTCACGATGCTCCACTTCTCCAACTTCCACCCTAAACACGTTAAAGAAGCCATCCGTATACACAGGATCTGCTCAGATGAGGAGGATCGCAACAGACACCTCCAGACGCTGAAAGATGCCCTCATAAGAACAGGATATGGAGCTCGACTCATCATTCGACAGTTCCGACGCGCCACAGCGAAAAACCGCACCGACCTCCTCAGAAAACAAACACGGGACATGGTGGACAGAGTACCCTTCGCCTTCCAGTACTTCCCCAGAGCAGAGAAGCTACGGCATCTCCTCCAGAGCCTTCAACATGTCATTGATGAAGACGAACATCTCGCCAAGGCCATCCCCACACCCCCACTTCTTGCCTTCAAACAACCGCACAACCTCAAACAGACCATTGTCCGCAGCAAACTACCCAGCCTTCAGGAGAACAGTGACCACGACACCACACAACCCTGCCACAGCAACCTCTGCAAGACGTGCCGGATCATCGACACAGGTGCCATCATCTCACATGAGAACACCATCCACCAGGTACACGGTACATAGTCTTGCAACTCGGCCAACGTTGTCTACCTGATACGCTGCAGGAAAGGATGTCCCGAGGCATGGTACATTGGCGAAACCATGCAGACGCTGCGACAACGGATGAATGAACACCGCTCGACAATCACCAGGCAAGACTGTTCTCTTCCTGTTGGGGAGCACTTCAGCGGTCATGGGCATTCGGCCTCTGATATTCAGGTAAGCGTTCTCTAAGGCGGCCTTCACGACACACGATGGCGCAGAGTCGCTGAACAGAAACTGATAGCCAAGTTCCGCACACATGAGGACGGCCTCAACCGGGATATTGGGTTCATGTCACACTATTTGTAACCCCCACAGCTTGCCTGGACCTACAGAGTCTCACTGGCTGTCCTGTCTGGAGGCAATACACATCTCTTTAGCCTCTCTTGATGCTCTTTCCACTCACATTGTTTGTATCTCAAAGACTTGATTAGCTGTAAGTATTTGCATTCCAACCATTATTCATGTAAATTGAGTTTGTGTCTTTATATGCCCTGTTTGTGAACAGAATTCCCACTCACCTGAAGAAGGGGCTTAAGGCTCCGAAAGCTTGTGTGGCTTTTGCTTCCAAATAAAACTGTTGGACTTTAACCTGCTGTTGTTAAACTTCTTGCATATGCAGCAAGACAATGGACAATATCCAGGCTTGGGCCGACAAGTGGCAAGTAACATTCATGCCAATAACCATCTCCCCATGACATTCAATGGCACTACCATCGCTGAATCCCCCACCATCGACATCCAGGGATTTAACAATGATCAAAGCCTGAACTGGATTAGCCATATAAACATAATGACTATAAGAACAGGTCAGGAGCTAGGAATACTGTGGCAATTCACCTTTTGACTTCCTTCCCCAAGGCCTGTCCACAATCTACAAGGCATAAGTCAGGAGCGTTATAGAATATTCTCCCCTTATTTGGACTGCCAATACCTTCTTCAAGAAGCTCAACACCATCCAGGGCAAAACAGCCCTCTTCATTGACACTTCTTCCACAAACATTAATTCCCTTCATCAGTGAGGCACAACGGCAACAGTACATACCATATGAAAGGTGCATTGCTGGAACTCACCAAGGCTCCATTGACAGCACCTACCTAACCCACAACCACAATCATCTATAAAAAAAAAGGGCAGCAGATACATAAGAACACTAAAGTTTATCTCAAACTACCGCCACATCCTGACTTGAAAGTATACTTTGTTCATTCACATCTAACAGTCCCAGGGTGGAGGAGTATTGAATAATGGAACCTGGTGCTCATTGCTGCCTTCTTGATGGCAGTGATTCAATTGAGGGGAGAAGGGCCCCGCACCGTCTAGCCCATCTTCCAGAGGAGGCCTCGCCTGAGGTCCATGGTTCAGGGGAGCCCCAGTGCCACCCAGAGGATGAGGAGTTTAGACCCATCTAATGGAGGCCACCTGCACAACCAAGGGTATATCGAAAAGTCTCTCCTTTCTGGAGATGAGCAAAGACAATGTCACATATATCTGCATCTGTCAAGGTATGTAGTGGATCAGAATTGCCACATGGTGTGGGAGGATCTAACACCCCATGATCTGGGAGGACATCTCCTGCCAATCAAACTGAAGATCACTGGTGCACTCAATTTCTTTGTCTGAGGATCATTGCAAGCATCCAGAGGGAACCTATGCAGCATCTCAGTCCTTGGCACATAAATGTATCGAGCAGGTGACATATGCCCTCTACAGAAATTCACATGTGATGAAGCTATTCAGGCTGTTCGATTTCTGGGGTTTGCAGTGATCTCAGGATATGCTCGAGTTCAAGGTGCAGATTGCACACATATAGCTTTGAGAGCTCCATGGCAGCAGCTCTTGATGTTCATCAACAGGAAAAGGTTTCACTCACTGACCATTGGTGTGCAATCATCGGAAGGACATAGAACATGTTTGTAACAGGTACCCTGGGAGTTCCCATGATTCACATACATCCTGAGTCACTCCCAGATACTTTGCATCGAAGGGACTCAGTAATTACAGGGCTGGCTGCTTGGGGATAAGTGGTAACGAATCAAACAATGTCTCTAGACACCCACGTGTCGTCCTCAGAGTTCCTCAGTGGAGAAGTGTATCTGGCGCATAGATTGACACAATCCATCATCGAGCAGACCATTAGCACCTTAATCCAAAAACATCACTTTGAATGTTTGGACCGCTCAGGTGGGGATGGGGCTCTGCAAGAACCTGTAGAAGGTACCCCACATAATCATAGTCTACTGTGCTCTTCAAAACCTGGCGCTTCAAAGGGGGTCCCTGGCCAGAGGAAGATATGGAGAAAGTTGATAGCTTCTTAGATGATGAAGGACAGGAAGGGCTAAAATCTAAAGACAGAGATGAGAGTCAGCACCATGTGAAGATACAACCGAAGAAGTATGATGTGGAAGATGATGTAATTAAGTTGCTTGCGAGACCATTTCATGCATGGATGTCAGATTTCCTTCCCTAAAGTGGATATTAGGGAACTGGATAAATCTTTAAAACAATCAAGTGGTCACCATTACATGACTATCTTTTTATTCCAGATTTACTAACTGAACTTGTTAGTAATTTCACCAGCTGTTGTGGTGGAAAATGGACTCCTGTTCTGGTATCTGGATTACTAATTCTGTGACATTACCACTATGCTAATTTACTTGGATGGGAGGATAAATACATAACAAATTACATTCAAAATAATGTGATGGGATCTTTTACTTTCACTTGAGAGCAGACGGGACCTTGGTTTAACATCTTATCCTGAATCTGACACCTCCGTCAATGTACTCATGCAATGCAGCATCCAGGAGTTTCAAACCAGATTTTAAGTCTAAAGTGGAATAATACGAGCTGAGTGACAGCCAAATCTATAATCAAATCCACATAGATGTCAGTCAATCAGGCTTTGGCGAAACCATCACCTTTTCCTTGGACTTGGTTGATGGTGACTTCCTATATCGGAAGTTCAGTTATAGATTTCCAGCATCAGTCAGAATGCTGATTTAGACTCTCTCTATTACAGGGGTATAAGTATCACAGATGTGGTTGGCATATGCTGCTCTCTCTCTCAATAAAACAACGTGTTTGATCGTTCAAATACCCCTGATTGATGTGCACAACATCTGGGCTGAAACACTGCAAACTGCAGTCGATCTCGGAGTTCTCAATTCCTCGAGATTACTAATCATGAACATATTTACAGCCTTCTTCTGAGCAGCAGCATTTTTACATTTTCCTTGCTAAAACCACTGCAATACAACTTGTAGAAGCATAGCGTAGCCAGAAGTAAAATTTAGGAATATTATGAACTCGCACCGCTGAGAATATTACGTTATGGCATCATAGTAAGCCATTAAAATGTGAAAGCATTTCCAATTATTAGCTGGTCTATGGAGCATTTTTATAGTGGCTGCTGATCCTGCAATGCCACATACCATTTATATTATTGTTAATTAATTAGCAGAGCTTTATTGAAGTAGAAGGATTCTAAGAAGTGATTTTGGAATGGGAATGCATGGAAGTGGGGATCAGGAATAGCTCAGGTTAAGGGTTGTTCAATGAACCCAAGAACACAGGAGCAGGCAATTTGGCCCCTCCAGCCTGCTCTGCCATTTAACTGCATCATGGCTGACCGTCTACCTCAATCTCATCTTCCCACACTATCCCCATATTCCTTGATGTGATTGGTATCTAGAAATCTATAAACCTCAGTCTTGAACATACTCAAATGACTGAGCTTCCACAGCACTCTGAAGTACAGGGAACCAAAGGTTCACCACCCTCTGATTGAAGTAATTCCTTATTTCAACCCGAAATGGTCTACCCCTTATTCTGAGACAGTGCCGCCTGATACAGATACTAGATATCCCCTCAACCAGGAAAAATATCCTTCCTGCATCTACCTTTCAAGCCCTGTAAGAATTTCATGCACTTCCATGAGATCAAGGGCCCTATTTTACCATTTTGATTCTAAGTGCTGAATCTGGGAGTGTTTCAGATCTGACTTTTAGACCTGTTCTCAGGCACTCCCATACACATTCTGCCCGAAAAAATATCAACGATACCGAATCACGCTGCACAAGCCTGTGAGCAGGGCTCAATGCGCCCACAACCCTGCAGCTCCGATCGGCGCCTCCAACTACTGACAGAATGTAGCCTTTTAGCCACATCCCTCCAGGCCCCCCCCCCCCACCACCCCACAGACAATGTCCCACCACCCCCCCAACATTACTGACCCCCTTATCCCCCAACCCCCTGCCACCCAGACCAATCGTGGGCCCCTCCTCTCCCACTCTCCCCCCCATCGATCTCAAGCAGAGTGGCAGCGGACCCACTTTCCCCCCACCACCGATCTCAAGCAGAAGGGCAGCGAACCTCCACTTCCCCCCGACCAATCTCAGGCAGTGATCCACCCTCCCCCTTCGATCTCGGGCGGAGTGACAGCGGACCCCTCCTTACCCCCCGCCACTGATCTCAGGCAGAGTGGCAGCAGACCAACCCCCCCCCCCGCACTACACCACCGATCTCAAGCAGATTGGCAGTGGACCTCCTCCCCCCTCGCCTCGGATCTCAGGCAGAGTGGCAGCGGACCCCCCCGTTCCCCGTCACCACCGATCTCAAGCAGAGTGGCAGTGGACCCACCATCCCCCCGCCCCATCAATCTCAAGCAGAGAGCTGTCAGACGCCAAGCACTTATCTCCTCACGAACCCTCACTGATGGAGCGTCCAAATCGGACTTCCATAGAGCATGTCTATTTCACGCCAATTCCAGATGGACGAACGTAGTGGTAAAGGGAGAAATGCTGGTAAAGTTAGGCATGCAGCCCATTAAGTCAACTTAAATGCATGCAAACGCATTTAAATGGCCGTCGCGCCCGGTCCCAATCGTGGCCATTTTTGGGCCTTGGTAAAGGGGGAGGCGGGGCACGGATCATACTACCTGCCTCATGCCCGACTTTACCAGGTTTTCACACCCGGAAACGGGCGCAATGTGATGGTAAAATCAGGCTCCAACTCTCATTCTTCTAAACTCTAGAGTACAGGCCCAGTTTCCTCAATCTTTCCTCAAAACAATCCCACCATCTCAGGAATTTGCCTGGTCAGCCTTTGTTGCACTCTCTCTATGTTAGGTATATCCTTCCTTGATAAGGAGACCAAAGCTATACATAATACTCCAGGTTTCGTCCCACCAAGGCTGTGGAAGAATTCAGGCTCCAGGCTCATCTTGGTGCCTTCCTGTTCCTGTGCTATTCTCACTACCAGGATCTGCTGTAGGATGTATAGGTGCTATATTGGTCCCAGTTACATGGCAATGATGTGGATATTGCAACTATACCACCCACCATCAACACTGAGCAGAAATTTAATTAGGTCAGCCATATAAATGCCATGGCTACTAAACCAATTCAGAGGCTGAGTATTTTGCAGTGAACCACTGACTTCCTGACTCCCCAAAGCCTAAAAAGACACAAGTCACAAGTGTAATGAAAAATATTTGACTTGCCTGGATGGGTGCAGGGACAACAAGATTCAAATCTCAATACCATCCAAGACAAAGTAGTCCATGTGACAAATAGTCTCATCCATCACTCTAAATATCCATTCCACTATTGATACCGCCAGTCCAAAGATGCGCAGGTTAAAAGGATTGGCTGAGCTAAATTGCCCCTTAGTGTCCCAAGATGTGTAGGTAAGGGGGATTAGCAGGGTAAATGTGTGGGGGTTACAGGGATAGGGTGGGGGGTGGGCCTTGATAAGATATTCTGTCAGAGTCAGTGCAGACTTGATGGGCCAAATGGCTTTTCTACACTGCAGGGATTTTATTATTCCATGAATAGGCTTCACTAAACAACTTTCCAAAATTTATTCGACAGCTCCTCTCAAACTCCCAGAAGAACAAGAGCACATGGGACCACCATCTTTGAACTACACACCAATCTGACTTGCAGCTATATTACCGATCCTTCATTCTTGCTACATCAAAAACTTTGGCCCTACCTAACAATACTGTGAAAGTATACGTTCATTGCATAGACTAGTCATTTAAGGCAAGGTGAGGAAAGGGCTGGGACCTGAATATTCAAGGGTGACCTTTCTTTTGGGCAGCAAGTTAAGAAAATGTGGAGGAGTAGCTCTTAAGTATGACATGAGTACAATGTCATAGAGGGAAAGATGAGCTCAGATCAAGATGGAGAATCAGTCTGGCTACAGGTAAGAAATAGTAAAAGGCAGAAATGAAGCTTGAGGGAGTAGTTTACAGGCCTCCTCTATGCCCTAAAAGTGAAAGGGAGAATTAATGGGGGCTTGAAAGAAGGCTGCAGCAATAGTCATGGATGATTTTAATCTACATATAGGTTGGGCGCATCAGATGGGCAGAGGTAGCAGAAGATGAGTCCATGAAGGTTTTTTTGAGAGAGTTTCTGAGAACCAACCAGGCAGCAGGCTATCTAGATCTGGTATATGAAATAATGATGTGGAGATGCCGGCGTTGGACTGGGGTAAACACAGTAAGAAGTTTAACAACACCAGGGATCAAGTGGATCACTTGAAGAGCATAGAGGGTATACAAGTAGAGTTAAGAAAGAAATCAGGAGGGCAAAAAGGGGACATGATGGCTTTGGCAGATAAGGCAAAGGAGAATCCAAATAGAGATTTTACAGATACATGAAGGGCAAAAGAGTAATAAGGGAGAGAGTAGGGCCTCTTAAGGATCAACAAGGTCATCTATGTGCGGATCTACAAGAGATGGGTGAGATCCAAAATGAATATTTCTCATCAGTATTTACTGTTGAGAAAGGCGTGGATGCTCGGGAACTTGGGGAAATAATGATGTCTTGAGGACTGTACATATAAAGAGAAGGAAGCGCTGGAAGTCTTAAAGAGCATCAAGGTAGATAAATCCCCGGGATCTGATGAAGTGTATTCCAGGACGTTGTGGGAGGCTCGGGAGGAAATTGCGGGTCCCTGAGCAGAGATATTTGAATCATTGACAGCCACAGGTGAGGTGCCTGAAGATTGCAGGGTGGTAAATGTCGTGCCTTTGTTTAAAAAGCGCTGCAGGGAAATGCCTGGGAACTACAGGCTGGTGAGCCTCACATCTGTAGTGAGTAAGTTGTTGGAAGGTATTCTGAGAGACAGGATCTATAGGCATTGAGAGATTAGGGACAGTCAGCATGGCTTTATGAGTGGAAAATCATGTCTCACAAATTTGATTGAGTTTTTTGAAGAGGTAACCAAGGTGGATGAGGGGAGGGCAGTGCAGTTGATGTTGTCTACATGAACTTTAGCAAGGCCTTTGACAAGGTACCGCACGGTAGGTTGTTGCATAAGGTTAAACCTCATGGGATCCAGGGTGAGGTAGCTGTGATGGCTTCAGCCAGGGTAATGAGGTTGGCTTGCTCGAGTATGAACTACCTGATGAGTCCTCGCCCCTTCGCTTTGGGAGAGGAGTACGGCAGGGCTGCCCCCTGTCCGACCAACTTTATTCTGTGTGCGTGGTGCCATTCCTGCGCCTCTTGCGGAGGAGGTTGTTGGGTTTGACTCTGCGCGGCCCGGATGTAGGGGTGGTCCTGTCGGCCTACGCCGATGACGTGCTCCTCACGTTCACGGACCCGGCTGACCTGCGGAGGATGCGAGAATGCCAGGTGGTGTACTCCGCCGCGTCCTCTGCCAGGATCAACTGGGCCAAGTGCTCCGGACTCCTGGTTGGTCCGTGGGAGACGGACCCCCTTCCGGAGGAGCTCAGGCCTTTCACCTGGAGCAGGACCAACCTCCTCTACCTGGGGGTCCATCTCTGCCCAGCCGAGGAATCCTGGCCGGCGAACTGGCAGGAGCTGGAGGCCAAAGTCTCCGCCCGCCTGGGTCGCTGGACAGGACTGCTCCGAGTGCTGTCCTACAGGGCACGAGTTCTCATCATAAACCAGCTGGTCGCCTCCATGCTGTGGCACTGGCTGGTCACTTTGACCCCTCCCCCTGGCTTTGTCACCGAAATGCAGTAAGCCGTCGTGCGGTTCTTCTGGGACAACCGACTGCACTGGGTCTCTGCCGAGCTTCTGCATCTCCCGCTTGAGGAGGGCGGACAAGGTCTGGTGTGCCTCCGCACATAGGTAGCGACCTTCCCCCTCCAGACCCTGCAGAGATACCTTTACGTCGAGCCTCCTCCACGATGGCGACGTATTTTTTCCGCCAGTTGCATGACCTCAACTACGACGTGCAGCTCCTGCATATCAACCTGGGGCGTATTCCGACCTCCTTGCGGGAGTTGCCCGTCTTTTACCAGGACCTCCTTACGGTCTGGAACGCAGTCGCCTCGCGACGCAGCTCTCCCCCGTCAGGAGTAGCGGCTCTTGTGCGAGAGCCGTTGCTCAGGAATCCGCACCTCCAGCCTTACAACTTCAGGTGGCTGGCGGAGAGGAGGGCCGCGGACGGCGGGGTGACCAGGATCGGGGACGTGCTGGATGGCGGAGGAGCGGGCTGGATGAGCCCCCACATGCTGGCTGAGCGCGCGGGGGTGGCCGTCTGGCGCGCGGCCAAAGCCATCCAAGACCTTAAGACGGTCGTGCTTGGCCCTGAGTGCGCACGCGGTCTGGAGGCGTGCGGTGGGATCCTGCCCAAGCGTTTCCCTGCTCGGACGGAATTTCACATTGGTCCAAAGCCTAAACCTCCCCCCCCCGGGTCAGGTGCCCCACTGCATGTGCTGCCTCGCAGAAATGTCCTCCGTGCCCTTTTCCACCACGCAGAGGCGTTTCCTGTACGGGCTGCTGCTGCACACCTTTCATTACCGCGTCCTCGCCTGTCGCCCGGATACATCTTGGCGGGCCTTGTTGCCGCCAGGCGGCGGAGGTCCCCAGTGGAGGTCCCTCTACGGAGGGATCTCCCCCAATTATCTTGGGGACCTGGGGTGGAGGGTGCTGCACGCAGCAGTGCCGTACAACCGTAGGTTTTTCCGGTTCACGGGCTCCCAAGACTGCCCTTTTTGTGGCCTTGTGGAGTCCGTGGACCATGTCTATGTTCTGTGTTTGAGACTGCACACCCTTTTTGGTTTCCTCAAACACCTTTTACTGATGTTTTGTTTACACTTCAGTACCACGCTCCTGATCTACGGGCACCTGGTGCAGAGAGGGGCGGATCGGGATGCCGACCTCCTCGTGAACCTACTCCTGGGCCTGGCGAGATGCGCCATCAATAGGTCCACGCAGCGAGCGATCAACGGGCCCGTCCATCCTGACTGTCTGCCCCTCTACCACGGCTCATTCGCGGCCAGGTGTCTCTGGAGAGGGAGCATACGGTGTCCACCGGCGCAGTTGACGCCTTCCGCGACCGCTGGGCACCGCAGGGGCTGGGGTGTATTATCGACCCTGATAATCACCTTTTGGGTTGATGTTTTAAGTTTCCTTTCGACTTTGTTTTTGGTTCGGGCTGTTCCCCCTTCTTTTTGGGGAGCTGCCCCTTTTAATTTGTCCCTAAGTTAGTTTGAGTTTGTTTATTTGGTTGGTATCGAAAGAAATACCTGATGAGTCCTCGCCCCTTCGTTTTGGGAGAGGAGTACGGCAGGGCTGCCCCTTGTCCGGCCAACTGTATTCGATTTGCACCGAGCCATTCCTGCGCCTCTTGCGGAGGAGGTTGTCGGGTCTGACTCTGCGCGGCCCGGACGTAGGGGTGGTCCTGTCGGCTTACGCCAATGACGTGCTCCTCATGTTCACGGACCCGGCTGACCTGCGGAGGATGCGAGAATGCCAGGCGGTGTACTCCGCCGCATCCTCCGCCAGGATCAACTGGGCCAAGTGCTCCGGACTCCTGGTTGGTCCATGGGAGACGGACACCCTTCCAGAGGAGCTCAGGCCTTTCACCTGGAGCAGGACCCCGAGCGTTCCCCTAGTCTAAGTAATGGTGACCATGAAACGATAATTGATTGTTACAGAAATCCATCTGGTTCACTAACATCCTTTAGGGAAGGAAAGCTGCCTATAGGTGACTCCAGACCCACAGCATTGTTTTGGTCGCCGCACTACCAGAAGGACGTGGAGGCATTAGAGAGAGTGCAGAGAAGGTTTACCAGGATGTTGCCTGGTATGGAGGGTCTTAGCTACGAGGAGAGATTGGGTAAACTGGGGTTGTTCTCCCTGGAAAGATGGAGAATATGGGGAGATCGAATAGAGGTGTACAAGATTATGAAGGGGATGGATAGGGTGAATGGTGGGAAGCTTTTTCCCAGATCAGAAGTGACGATCACGAGGGGTCACGGGCTCAAGGTGAGAGGGGCGAAGTATAACTCCGATATTAGAGGGATGTTTTTTACACATAGGGTGGTGGGGGCCTGGAATGCGCTGCCAAGTAGGGTGGTGGAGGCAGACATGCTAACATCGTTTAAGACTTACCTGGATAGTCACATGAGCAGCCTGGGAATGGAGGGATACAAACGATTGGTCTAGTTGGACCAATGAGCAGCTCAGGCTTTGGGGGCCAAAGGGCCTGTTTCCTGTGCTGTACTGTTCTTTGTTCTTTGGAGGGATATGTCGCCATGTCACCAGCGCATTAGCCTGGGCCTCCGGATTACTACTATATCACCATCTTTGATAAGGTTTCCATTATCTTTCTTACTGCTGAAGTTAACCTATTTGGCCTATTGTTCCCTGAACTTGTTCTTAAACAAGTTTTCAAATCTAGGCATCACGTTAACTGTTAAACTTATGGCACTATTCCATCTTCTAATGATATTTAATAGTGCTTCTGCTAGCTCTTCCTTAACTCTGCCCCAACCTCTCTTAATGTGTGGGGATAGAATCCATCGGCCCAGGGGTTTTATCCTGTCTTGTGTCTGGTTCATCCATTATCGCACCAATTCCTATTTAACAGAGATCAGAGTGGCTGAAAACAAGTAGCTAAATTGCTGTCATTCTGAAATCTATATAGTTCCTCTTGCGATTTGTTACATCCTTTGTTTTTGTATCAACAAATTTCAAAATTATGTCCTTTTTGACCAAATCAAAATCATTTATCTACAACAAAAATACAAGTAGAGCCAGCACTGTTCCCTGTAACATCAATTCCAAATGTTCTCTCATCAAAGCAATATTCATTTGCCTTAAATTACTTGTCCATCAACTAACTTTCTCATTATTGGAGGACTTCAAATTATTCTGGGATTTAAAACACCAATAAAGACTATTAGAACAGAGTGGATTAACTTAAGATAAGAATCACAGACTGCTTCATATATATGTTACAGAGGTACTGTCTGCATAGTAACACATATAACCACAGTTAGATAATTCAAACATGTATTTTTGAAAGTATTATTGAACAGGCATGGATCTTGGCTAAAGGCACAGGGTTCGAAGGCATTGTGGGAAATAGGCCAGTAAAGTGAACCACATTCCTGATAACAATACACCCATAGAAGCATAGCCCTTATCAGCATGGGTACCAGACAGCTCAGTGAATGAGATATTCATTGAACAAGGACAGACTACTGATTCCAGACAGCTAATGAATAAGCCAGAGAAGAATCCAGGAAGGTGGCCATGGGAAAGTCAGGCAGAAACCGCTAGAACCTATTGTTTCCATGCTGTCAGAGAATAACTGTGATTGGCCAAGGTATATGGCATTTACTAATCATGACTGATCTGTATTAATGATGATGAGCCAGAAGGCGAGTAAAATGTCTTTTGGAAGTTGTATAATTGTACTGCCGCTGTGATGTAACTTCAGAGACGAGTTGGACTGCCCAACCCTTCTTTTCCCAGCTTGCGTTGGTCAATAAAGAAACTTCCTTCGCCAGGATACTGTGTTGCGAGTCTTTGTATTAGCTAAAGTTAAGCTCAATACTTAGCCTCTGAAAAACCCCCGAAACTAATCACTTATTTTCTCTTGTATATAACATACTTATATTTTTCTGACAAGCTTCTTTTGAGATACTTGACTGAATACCTCTGAAAATCCATACACACTTCGTTTTTCAAAAAACTGGTAAAATTTGCCAATACAATGTGCCTTTAACAAACCATGCTAATTCCTGAACTAATAATACGTTCTAAATCCTCATTAATTTTCCCTTGAAGTAAGGAATCGAAAGGGAGAAAAGTTTGATAAATTTGCTTTCTTGTTGACATATTGCTAGTTTGGACAAAAACCTGGCTCCTGCCAGCAACAGAAACATTACACACAACGTGCACTTTATAATCATTTTTTCAACACTATTCCTTGAGGAAGGTATAATATATTTTTGATGCTCAACATATTGCTTTCCTGACAGCTACATATGCTTCATAGTGTTCTATGAAAGTTATTCATCATTGCTCTGCTACCATTATTACATGGACATCTGAAAGTGATTGTCCTTTGTCTGAAGTCACCAAAATAACTACTATAGTTTCATTGAGATGTCTGATTTTAGCAAATGAATAGGAAAAATGGCATGTACTTGTTGATGCTTTTCTGGAACATCTTTTGAAATTTAAAACTTACTTTTTCATGCGATGTAAACCTCGTTTATATTTACGTAAGGGCACACATTTGTCAATTTCCAGCTCTTGCTCTGTTTCAGTTGACTCTAAGTCAAAGAGTAGAGAAATGTCAGAATTATCAATAACTACACAATTAATATGTTTTAATCTCCAAAATTGGTTGCAAACTTTACAAATTTTCATTAATTCCAACATTACCATTAATTGGATTTTTCCACGTTTCAGCCTTCTTTAATCTCTTCCGCATTTTACGAAAATAACGCTAAAAATAAACAAACATTTCATTTTTATTCGGACAGAATAGTAAACTAAATTCGTAATTCAGTAGTATTAATTGCCAAAGAGTGCAATTTTCATTTTGGAAAACATATTTATGAAAATATGATGATGTAGTATAAGTACACAATTTACATCTGCTGTAAAAATGCCACAATGTACCTGCAGCTGTCGATTACACATGGAAGAGCATGAGGGCTGTTATGTTAAAATGCCATGTAGAATTAGCTGATGTGGCTCTTATATGTTGCCTCGGTTAATAACTTATCGTTGCTATACCCAATGTTATGACGTGGATACAGATCAGCATTATTCCAATGACATAACAATGACATATATATGAAGAAGATCTTGAAACCTTTGATGATATAACAAGGCAATTTATTATACCAAATAATTTTGCATGGATTTTTAAAAAAAAATTAGCTTCTTGCGTCCCATCAGATCTGAGTGCGTGTATCTGAATTTGAAGAGCTCATTTGCCAAAAGATCATTCGGTGCAGCCTTTCTGGTCACTGAAAAGTAACTCTCATTCTGCCATATGCTGTTCCTGGGCAGAATTTTCCCATTTCTTTTCCAGGTGTTGTCTCAGGCAGGAAAAACGGAGGATAGCCCACCAGCTGCCTCGCCAGGTTTTCCCACTGTATTTTCCAATAAATTAAGGGTTTTAAGAAAGTTAAGAGGCAGGATGTCATGCAAGGAGAGGTGAACCAGCAATCTCAGGTGCCGAGATCAGGGGGCCCTACACTGATCAAAAATTGGACGGTTCTCTGGCTTTCCCTTCCATCCCCTCCCTGGAAACCTTTGCCCCAGGCTTCCCTTCATATCCCTCTCTTCAGGCTTGCATTGAAGCACCGGCACCACAAAGCCGCCAAGAAAGCTGCCTGTGCCCCCACCACCCCAAAACGAAGATGTAGAGCCGATTCACAGGTGCCAGCTTGAATTCACTCAACTCCAAGTTGGCCTCGGAGGTCTGGTCTGCTTGTGTCTCTTGAAACCATTCTGAGTTTAATTTGACGTGGGGGCATGATTCCAACTTATGGGCCCGATAATGATATGCAAATATATTACATTGAGATTCCGATGTTGAACACAGGAAATGTGACCAGCCACCAATGGGAGGAGGGGCAATCGCGCCCTAAATCTATGTCATTTATCACGTCTAAAGACTTCTCGCAACTCTCACCACCAAACCTGCCCAATGCAAAAGGGAGCAGAAAATCTCAGCCATCATCTTTACTACAAGCCCCAAGGGTTTCTTGTTTATTCCTCTGTCCAGTGGTGCAACTATTGTTAGGAGGCCTATAAACTACTCCCACCAGTATTTACTCACCCTTGCTATTCCTAATTTCCACCCATACTGATTCAGATAGAGCCTTTAATTTTTTTACTACCATTCTCTGCATAGATCTTACTGCCCGATGTACTATTACAGTTAAACTCTGCAAACCTTCGTGTTCCACTCCATCTTTACTTATAATCATTACACTGTTTTAAGTGAGCAAGCATGAAAACAGCAGCTGATCACTGATTGCAGCTCGTCACAGGGTGAGAACTTGGGAATTTGGTGAATGAGGGAATTGGGAGGAGGTGCTTTTTATGCAAGTAGCTACCTTAACTGAGCTTGAAAAAGCACGGAGAGTGGTAGACCAGTTTAAAATATCTAATGCTCGATGGATCAGTCACATTCCGAGAAAACAGGCAAGAGACTGGTTGTAGCATTTTGCTCACAACTTTCAAAACTCGGATACTTTAGCAGTCGTTGTGAGGTTTTATTAGTAGTATTAGGAACAGTACAGTCTAGGGTTTCTAATCTCCAAGTTTATAATGGGTAATCTGTAACGGTAAGGCAGGCAGGATAATTTGGCGACATGGAATGTTCATCATTTAACATGTGGAAAGTTGTGGTTGCTTCCTGTGGCCTACATGCCTACAAGTTAAGGAAGTGTCACCAGAAACTTGAGCTCTGGATTTCAGAGCTTGTGAGACAACTGAAGTTAATATGACGCAGCTATGAGACCGAGTCATGGATAGCACATTTAAGGTGGTGATCGATCACACTACAAGTTAAAAGAGTACAGAGACGCAATAGTCAATCTAGAAGCATCAGGCAGATAGCCTAATGCAGGAGTCCCCCGAGTCCATCCCATAAACAATTGAGTTCTCTGTTCTGGACATTGGTGAGGGTGATGGTTCCTCAAGAGGCTTGCAGCTAGAGTCAAGGCCAAGATCCTGGTTGAGGCCGTTCTCGTGTGTGCGGAACTTGGCTATCAGTTTTTGCTCGGCAATTCTGCATTGTCGTGTATCGTGAAGGCCACCTTGGAGAACGCTTACCCGAAGATCAGAGGCTGAATGCCCGTGACTGCTGAAGTGTTCCCCAACAGGAAGAGAACACTCCTGCCTGGCGATTGTCGAGCAGTCTTCATTCATCCATTGAGGATGGCCTCAACCGGGATCTTGGGTTCATATCACACTACCTGTAACCCCCACAACTTGCCTGGGCTTGCAAAATATCACTGACTGTCCTGGCTGAGACAGTTCGCACCTCTTTAACCTGTGCTTAACCCTCTCTCCACTCACATCGTCTGTACCTGTAAAGACTTGATTACCTGTAAAGACTCGCATTCCAACCATTATCTTGTAAATTGAATCTGTGTCTATGCATGCCCTGTTTGTGAACACAACTCTTCACTCACCTGAAGAAGGAGCGACACTCTGAAAGCTTGTGCTACCAAATAAATCTGTTGGACTTTAACCTGATGTTGTAAGTGGGCCAATCCATGGCTTATAAAGGAAATTAGAGAGCATATCTGCTCTAAGGAAGAAGCATACAGATTGGCCAAGAAAAATAATAGGTCTGAGGATTGGGAGCAGTTTAGATTTCAGCAAAGAAGGACCAAGGGATTGATTAAGATGGGGAAAATACAGTACGGAAGTAAGTTTGCAGGGAACATAAAGATAGACACTAAGAGTTTCTATAGATATGTAAAGAGAAAGAGGTTGGTGAAGACAAATGTAGGTCCTCTGCAGACAAAAACGGGGAAATGTATAAGAGGGGACAAAGAAATGGCCGAACAACTGAATATATACTTTGGTTCTGTCTTTACAAAAGAGGACACAAATCAGATACCAGAAATGTTGGCGTATGCAAGATTGAGTGAGAGGGAAGAACTGAGGGAGATCAATATTAGTAGAGCAGTGGTACTGGGAAAGCTGATGAGATTGAAGGCAGATAAATCCCCAGGGCCTGATAATCTACATCCCAGAGTACGTAAGGAAGTGGCTCTAGAAATAGTAGATGCATTGGTGATCATCTTCCGGGATTCTATAGACTCTGGAACAGTCCCTGCAGATTGGAGGGGAGCGAATGTCACTCCAATATTCAAAAAGGGAGGTAGAGAGAAAACAGGGAATAATAGACCAGTAAGCTTAACACTGGTAGTGGGGAAAAGTCTCGAATCCACGATCAAGGATTTTATAGCATTTAGAAAGCAGTGGCAGGATCAGACAGTCAGCGTGGATTTGACAAATCTGTTGGAATTCTTTGAAGATGTAACTAGTAGAGTTGACAAGGGGGAACCAGTAGATGTGGTATATTTGGACTTTCAGAAAGCGTTTGACAAACTTCCGTGCAAGAGATTATTGTGCAAGATTAAAGTGCATGGGATTGGAGGAAGTGTATTGAGATGGATAGAAAACTGATCGGCAGAGAGGAAACAACAAATAGGAATTAATGGGTGCTTTTCAAATTGGCAGGCAGTAACTAGTAGGGTGCCACAGGGATCAGTGCTGGGACCCCAGTTATTCACAATATATATTCATGATTTGGATGAGGGAACAAAATGTAACATCTCAAAGTTTGCAGACGAAGCCAAGTTGGGTGGGAGGGTGAACTGCGACCAGGATGCAGAGATCCTTCAGAATGATCTGGACAGGTTGGGTGAGTGGGCTAATCAATGGCTGATGCAGTATAATTAGGATAAGTGTGAGGTTATTCACTTTGGAAGCAAAAACAAGGTGGAGATTACTACCTGAATGGCTGTAAATTGGGAGAGGGGAGTGTGCAGCGGGACCTGGGTTTCCTTGTGCACCAGTCACTTCAGGTAAGCATGCAGGTGTAGCAGGCGGTAAAGGCGGCAAATGGCATGATGGCCTTCATCGCGAGAGTTTTTGAGTACAGCAGCAGGGATGTGTTGTAGCAACTATACAGGGCCTCGGTGAGGCCACACCTAAAGTATTGTGTGCAGTTTTGGTCTCCTTTTCTGAGGAAGGACGTTCTTGCTCTCGAGGGAATGCAGCGAAGGTTAACCCGGCGGATTCCAGGGATGGCGGGATTGATGTATGAGGAGAGATTGACTCGGTTAGGATTGTTTTCGCTGGAGTTCAGATGAATGAGGGAGGATTTCATAGAGACTTATAAAATTCTAACAGGCCTAGATAGGATAGATGCAGGGCGGATGTTCCCGATGGTGGGGGAGTCCAGAACCAGGGATCACAGTCTGAGGATTCAAGATAGACCATTTAGGACGGAGATGAGGAGACATTTCTTCACCCAAAGAGTGGTAAACCTGTGAAATTCATTACCACAGGAAGTAGTTGATGCCAAAACATTGAATGCATTCAAGAGGCGGCTGGATATAGCACTTGGGGCAAATAGGATCAAAGGTTATGGGCAAAAAGCAGGATTAAGCTATTGAGTTGGATGACCAGCCATGATCTCAGTGAATGGTGGAGCAGGCTCGAATAGCCAAATGGCCTCCCTCCTCTTGCTCCGATCTTCTATGTTTCTATGTGGGCAGCATGGTGGCACAGTGGTTAGCACTGCCGCCTCACAGCACCAGGGACCTGGGTTTAATTCCAGCCTTGGGTAACTGTCTTTGTGGAGTTTGCGCATTCTTCCCGTGTCTGTGCAATTTCCTCCCACAGTCCAAAGATGTGCAGGTTACATGCGCAATTGTTCCTTGAGTGTCAGGGAATTTGGCAATGGGGCTGACAGGAATAGGGCCTGGGTGGGATGTTGCCAGTGCAAGCTCAATGGGCTGAATGACCTCTTTCTGCACTGTATGGATTCTATGATTCCATGAACCATGGGTATGCAACCATGTGTACTGGCTATAGTCTGGAATCTGCAGAATCTGTGCAGGAACTCAGGCTAAAATATATTGATTTTTAAAAAGAACACAAGAACTCAGAGCAGGAGTAGGCCATTTGGCCCTTCAACCCTGCTCCGCCATTCAATTAGATCATGGCTGATCTTTTCATGGACTCAGCTCCACTTACCCACCCGCTCACCACAGCCCTTAATTCCTTTACTGTTCAAAAATCCATCTACCTTTGCCTTAAAACTCTCAATCAGGTAGTCCCAACTGCTTCACTGGACAGGGAATTCCACAAAGTCACAACCCTTTGGGTGAAGAAGTTCCTCCTCAACTCAATCCTGAATCTGCTCCCCCTTATTTTCAGGTTTCACCCCCCAGTGGAAACAACCTCCCTACTTCTATCTTATCTATTCCCTTCATAATTTTATATGTTTCCATAACACCCCCCTCATTCTTCTCAATTCCAAAGAGTATAATCTCAGTCTACTCAGTCTCTTCTCATAAGCCAACCTTCTCAACTCGGAATCAACCGAGTGAATCTCCTCTGCACCCCCTCCAGCACCAGGACATCCTTTCTCAAGTAAGGAGACCAAAACTGTACACAGTACTCCAGGTGTGGCCTCCCCAGCACCTTATATAGCTGCAACATAACCTCCCTGTTTTTAAACTCCATCCCACTAGCTTTCGAGGACAAAATTCCATTTGCCTTCTTAATTACCTGCTGCACCTGCAAACCAACTTTTTGTGATTCATGTACAAGGACACCCAGGTCCCTCTGCAAGCTGCAATTTTTTACCATTTAAATAATAGTCCACTTTGCTGTTATTCCTATCAAAATGGATGGCCTCACATTTACCAACATTGTATTCTATCTGCCAGACCCTTGCCTACTCACTTAAACTCTCTATATCTCTTTGCAGACTTTTATAGTGTCCTCTGCACACTTTGCTCTACCACTTATCTTAGTGTCATCTGCGAACTTTGACACACTACACTTTGTCCCCAATCATCTATGTAAATTGTAAATAATTGCGGTCCCAACACTGATCCCCGAGGCATACCACTAGTCACTGATCGCCAACCAGGAAAACACACACTTATTCCCACTCTTCGCTTTCTGTTAGTTAACCAATCCTCTATCCATGCTAATACATTACCCGTAATGCCGTGCATCTTTATCTGATGCAACAGCCTTTTGTGCGGCACTTCGTCAAATGCCTTCTGTGCGGCACCTCGTCAAATGCCTTCTGGAAATCCAGATACACCACATCTACCAGTTCCCCATTGTCCACTATGCTCGTAATGTCCTCAAAGAATTTCATTCAATTAGTTAAGTGTGACCTGCCTTTCATGAACCCATCGTGTGTTTTCCCAATGGGACAATTTCTATTCAGATGTCTCACTATTTCTTCCTTGATGATAGCTTCAAGCATTTTCCCCACTACAGAAGTTAAGCTAACTGGCCTATAGTTACCCACCATTTTTCTATCTCCTCTTTTAAACAGTGGCGTCACATTTGCTGCTTTCCAATCTGCTGGAACCGCCCCAGAGTCCAGCGAATTTTGATAAATTACCACGAGTGCATTTGCTATTTCCCCCACCGTCTCTTTTAGTATCCTGGGATGCATTCCTTCAAGGCCAGGAGACTTGTCTACTGTGATGCTAGTGTACCTTTAAGAAAGTTTTTTTTTAAAAACATGACTTCTGCAGCTTTCACAGCTTCAGTGGTTTCTGAGCTCACAGCTTCAGTGACGTCACTGTTGCCGGCTTGACTGGAAATGTCCTTTTATTGCTCAAGTGTCTTAAATGGGGTTGTTTGTGGTGTTTGCTTTGGAATTAGCTTTGCAATCCTGCATTGTTATGAGGATGGTCATGTGTTTTTGGACGGTTTTTTACTTTTCAGTTCAGAGCTGCAGGTTTGAGTTTTAGAAGACAGCAAGATAAAAGGAATTGTTTTCTCTCTCTCCCGGTTTTGTTTTCTTTGGAAATTCTCCTGTATTCCTGAAGGGTGAATATCTGCTGTTGATGGGGCTGGACCAGAGTCTCTCTGGTGCGTTGGGAAGCTGCCTTGTCTTCAAAGTGTGCAGAATAAATCCAGAGAGCTGCAGACTTCAACCAAAGGACTCAATCTCCCTTATCACGTGAGCAGTAGACTTTGCTGAACATGTTTAAAGGGTTTTCTCTATGGCAAGGGTTTTGGTTTGATTGGAACACAGTAGATATCTTTGTTAAGGGTTTTATACATTATAGCGGTTGTTTTGTTTTGTCTTGTTTGCATTTGAAAAAACTATGTTCTTAAATAAACTTTGTTCCACAAAAGCTTCCTTGGGTCTTTTGAATCACACCTGAAGTGGAATATATCATGTTTATCCTAGCCAAATTCAAGATACAAAATTTATGATTCAGATGGGCTTCATAAAATACGTTACGAGTTTCTAACCTCAACCATAACACTACCTTTAGCCCCATTAACTTACCTAACACTGCTTCTTTAGTGATAATGATCGTTTCTAGATTCTCACCTGTCATTGCCTTCTCGTCATCAATTTTGGGCATGTTATTTGTGTTTTCCACTGTGAAGTCCGACACAAAATACCTGTTCAATGCCTCGGCCACTTCCTCATTTCCCATTATTAAATCCCCCTGCTTAGCCTCTATGTTTACCTTCGCCGCTCTTTTTCTTTTTATATATCTGTAGAAACTTTTGCTATCTGTTTTTGTATTCTGAACTAGTTTACTCTCATAGTCGATCTCACTTTTCTTTATAGTTTTTTTGCAGATCTCTGTTGGCCTTTAAAGATTTCCCAACCCTCTCGTTTTCCACTAATCTTTGCGATTTTGTATGCAAGGCCAGAATTTATTACCCATTACAATTAAAGAATGGTGATATAGTGCGAAGGTGTGATTTTGCTTGACAAAGTTGAACTTGTAGATTGTGGTGTTCCCCTGCATCTTCTGCCCTTGTTATTCTAGGTGCTGGAGGTTGAGAATTTGGAAGGTGCTGACTAAGAAACCTTGATGAGTTCTGCAGTGCATTTTGTAGATGGTACACATTGTGCATGTAGTGGTGCGAATAAAGTTTAATGTGCTGAATGGGATATAGAAATTTACCAGGAGGATACAAGCTGGTAGACTGAAAAATGTTCCAAATAATTACGTTGTTTGCCACCTCCCTAAATCAAGAAAATTACGACCTGTTAAAAGGTAGAGGTAAATTTGGACAAATTGTACGTTGCAGTGATTAAGCACATGAACAAAATATTTTCCAACAGCAGATGATGGTGATAATGGGAGGTGGACAATACAAGACTCCCAAACACCCAATTAACTCCCTGTCACACACAAACACGGGGTATTCCAATACTCAGTAACAGGATAACACCGGGCACGTACCTTGCGGCGCGGATAGTATGTAGTCGTCGATTTTACCAACTTCAGTAAGCTCTTCTTCTTCTTCTCCTCCTTCTTCCGTTGGATGAACTTGCCCACGAATTTCATGATCAAGACCACGAGGCCCCAGACTATTAGCAAAATCGCGATCAGCAAGATGATGTTGCCCAGGTTCGTGGTCCACAGGAACGACAGCAAGTTGTAGATGAAATCGTAGACGATGGCGAACCGAGACCGGGGGGGCGGTTTGTAGCCGCACCATATCGCCAAAGTTTCAGTCACCGTTTTCAGCCCCGACCTCTCGTACAGAGTCTGCAACATGGCGGCTCGGCAGGTCGGCCAACGCGCCTGCGCGCGCCCGCACACACGCAAAGCTCCCGATTTAACTTCGATGTCACCAAGAAACGGAGAGTCAGGATGAGGAACACGAACCGATTCCTCAAAACTGTTTTTCTTTCTTTTAAAAAAATACAGTGCACAAAATTAATCAGCCACAACGTGTCAGGTCAGCGCCGACACTGAACTGGATGGTCCCGGCTCCCCGTCACCGCCTGCCCAGCGCTATTGCTCGTCACAATGGCTCAGCTCATTACCCACACTTGGGGGGGGGGCGGTGTGGGAGGGAGACCAGAAAATATAACAGTATTCACACACAGGAGGAAATAAGTAAACATTTCAAATACAATTACTATTAGTTATTTTGTACTTCAGACGTGCTGGTGTTTCTGCTTCTACTTTTGCCCTCATTTTTAAAGAATAAAGTAAAATCTCCCCCCCCCCCCCCCGCTATCTATTGCACAGGCGACGCTATTGTGTGACGCTCGTTGCCAGGTGACACGCCGCGGGAAAGAGGCACGTGCCGGTAGGCTGGCTCCTGGGGACCAGCTGCTGCCTGTGAGCAGAGTGCACACACATTCCCGTCAAACCTGGGCATTGCAGTGGTGTTTGCAATGGATAGCGGGTTTGCAGCTGAGGAAGGTCGACCAAATGTTTGCTGGCAATTTATTTTTCCTTGTGGGTAACAAAAACTACAGACTTTGGCACAGAATTAGTGTCAGAACTTTAGAGCAGTGGTATCAAACAGAATTCACATTTTGATTTATTATTGGGATAGAGTGAAAAGCATTGTTTCCCGTGCGCAAAACAAACAATGGAGAATTGGAGGTGAGCAAGTATACATACATGACTAACAAGAGGCAAGTTGCACAAGCCTAAAGCAAATGCCTCACTGGAACCTTGCACTGACACCCTTTCTGAATCGTGCATGGAGTACATAGAGTAGAAGGAAAGGAGAGGCTGCAGAATATGGTGTTGCAGATTCCAGACAGGGTGAAGAGAAAGATCAGCAAAGAGAACACTATTAGACAATTTAAAGGTGTTAGAGTTAAGTTTTAAGAGCATAGAACGAGAGTAAAAGATTGAATTAGAGAGTATGCTGGGGACAGCTTGTACAAAGTCACCTCACTCAGCTGCCATCATTTTTTCACATTGTGGGCTTGGTGCAACATTCTGGTACTCGGCATGACCCACTTACAGTAAAAATATTTGCGAGAAGAGAAATTGGTATGTGTCTTCCCCATTTTTGCACATACAAGTATCGTAATTTATCCCAGTTTCTGGGTGCAGGCTATTACACCTAAACCGTGTCAACAGCATTTCCACCTTGTTAGTCCTTGCTGTTGTCCTTTTTCAGGCCACCAGAAATCAGCACTGGATCACTTTTAATGTGCCAAGGAAGACTCTGTGCCTGTTTAAATACCCTTGCAAAAAATGGGTACACAGGTTTAGCCTGTTCCGTGCAAGCTCTGACTAGATTCTTCAATCCTGCAGCAGAACCTCGAGGATAGTGGATGCCACTGAAGAAGACATGTAGAATGGCAACACGACAGCATTACAGTAGGTCCTTTCCAGCTTTCCTCAACTCTCTTGTGTCTGTGATACTTCCTCAGCACATTTGGAAACCTCAGTCTCCATCGCCTTGTTTCCTATTGCTCACCAGTGGGACTCTGGGGATCTGTTGATGTATTTGAAGAAAATAGTTCTTACATTTTTGTTAGTGTGCAGTTAATAATCCCTTTGCATACCAGGATTCATGGAATTCTGGAATTCTCCCTTGCAAAAGACTGCAGGGGCAAGGTCAACTGAAAATGTCAGAACTGCAATTAGTACATTTTGTTGGGTCATGGAGGTGGATTTTTCTGTTCCGCCCATCACAGAAATCGTAGCGGGCAAGAGGCAGACCATGGAAAGATCCGTTGACCTCATGCAGGATTTTCCAGTTTCAGGGTGAGCGTGGCCAGAAAACCCTGTCCCAAGTATCAAAAAATATGGAGAAAAGGCAAGCAAATGGAGTTCAGGTTTGAGGTGCTGAATATCCTCTTCCTATCGCTATGTTCTGATGCATTTTAATTGACAAGACAACTGAGCAACCAGTCAGAAAGAATGGTGCTGAATTAGACATTAACTTGAAAAGCCTGCAAGCATTATTAATGAAACTCAGTTCATCAAAGCACCTATGGTTCTAATTCTGAAGGGAGTAAGGGAACTTTTCTGTGCAATGTCCAACCTCACACTGTCAAAATCAGGAAAGTTGAGGCAGATCTGTCGGGTATGATATATTAGCAGCATTGTTAAGTTTCTGGCAGGACATGCCACAGTTAATCAGAAAGAGGAAACCCAGGAGTTAATCTTAATTTAAGTGCCTGTAACTTTCAGACAGGACGTCAGTGCAAGATTCCAGGTGAGGCACATGCCTCAGACTCCTCGCATCTTGTTAGTAATGTATGTATACTTGCCCAGCTCCAATTCTCCATTGTTCGTCACCTTTCTAAATACGTTTTAAAATCCCTCTTTATCTCCCTCCCTAGCTCTGTAAATTCTTTTACCCTAACAATAACCTGCATCTATATAGCACCTTTAACTGAGTAAAATCCCCAAAACATTTCACAGTCGTGCTTATCAAACAAAATTTGAGACCTGACCACATAAGGAGGAGGCATTACCACTACTGCTGAAAGTTTGCTCAAGGAGGTAGGTTTTTAAAAGTATCTTAAAGAGAGAGAGAGGCAGAAAGATTTAGGAATTAATTCGAGAGTTTAGGATCCTGGCAGCTGAATGATCAACTACCAATCATGCAGAGAAGAAAATCAGGATTGTGCAAGAGATCAGAATTAGCTGAACACACACATCTCAGCACTGGAGAGAAGAAAAGCTTATAGAAATAGGGAGGGGTAAACCTATAGACAGATTTGAACACCAGAAATAGGAGCAGGAGTACATCTCCACTGGGTTGCTAGCAACGAAGGGAACTTTTCTGTGCAATGTCCAACCTCACACTGTCAAAATCAGGAAAGAAAGTTGAGACAGATCTGTAGGGTATGATATAATAGCAGCGTTGTTAAGTTTCTGGCAGGACATGCCACAGTTAATCAGAAAGAGGAAACCCAGGAGTTAATCTTAATTTAACTGCCTGTAACTTTCAGACAGGACGTCAGTACAACATTCCAGGTGAAGCACATGCCTCAGACTCCTCGCATCTTGTTAGTAATGTTTGTATACTTGCCCAGTTCCAATTCTCCATTGTTCGTTACCTTTCTAAATATGTTTTAAAATCCCTCTTTATCTCCCTCCCTGGAGATGTACTCCTGCTCCTATTTCTTGAGTTCAAAAGTTCTCCACTATTCAATACACTCATGTCTTATTTTGGGCTTTAATTCAATTTTCCTGCTCGCTCCTCACTCTTGAAAACAAGAAAATTAATTTTGAAATAAAGGCATTACCAGACTGGGAGCTGATGCAGGTCAGTGTTCAAAGGAGAAATAGATGTGACACTTAACATGCATTAGTAAACGGGCAGTAAAATTTTGGATGAATTCAAGTTCACAGAATTCAAATCGGCCATGGAGACAGCAGAGGCAGCAGTGCCACAGTGGTTAGCACTGCTGCCTTACAGCGCCATGGACCCGGGTTCGATTCCCACCTTGGGTGACCATGTGGAGTCTGCACATTCTCCTCGTGTCTCTGTGGGTTTCCTCCAGTTGCTCCAGTTTCCTCCCACAGTCCGAAAGACATGCTGGTTAGGTACATTGGCCATGCTAAATTCTCCCTCAGCGTACCTGAGTGTGGGTACGAGGGAATTTTCATAGTAACTTCATTGCAGTGTTAATGTAAGCCCACCTGTGACACTAATAAATAAACTTTAACCTTTAGCATTTTAAGCAATAATCTCAAAAGATCTAAAAAGATCTGTGTGAAATGTATGCACTGCATGTTTCAAGCAAGCACTGAAGTTTATGATACACATGCCCAATCCTCAGGACTCTCCAACAGTGGTCTCCAACCTATTGAAGCACAAGATCACTTTCAGAATCTAAATGCAGCACAAGATCTGCTCTTAAAAATTCGACTTTACGAAAACCCCCTAAAATGTATGCCGTGCATAACACTCATCTTTTCTGACTTTCTGGGAGTGCTGTGATGTTCGTGTTGTAGATTGAAATGGCCAGTCTCATACAGCCTATCAGATGGCATCAGTGACATTTTCATCTGGGAAAAAGCCATCTCACAGGTGAACCAAAGTATGCCTTCACCTTGAGTGCACAGAATGTCAGAAAAGGGTACTTGTCTCTGTTCACAAATCCCCAAAAGTGTTTGCCCCTTGACCTAATTTTCAGTTCTATGTCATCTTGCATGGTGATGATTTCTACGTCAAGGCCACTGCTCTGTTCAAACACCTGCCGAAATGTTGCTGTCGGTTCTCCAATGTCCACTTGAAGAAAATGATGTGAGACAAGCATAGTGATTTGTTTAATCTTGTCTAACTCCTGACATTGTCTATTGAATTTGTTTTCCAATTTGTTCAGGGGGACAAAGATGTTTGGATGGAACCTTGTCTCCAGATTTGGGAAGTGCTCAGTAATTCCCTCGTCACCACACTCCAGTGGCTGTGTCTTTATTTGGGAGGACCACAGGCCCAGTTTCAACTTGAACACATTCTCTGTACTGATCATGTGTGACAAGTCTCTGTCTCTCCTAACAGTCCGTGATTCAGTTAGTTCAGTTTTGCATTTATATCCGTAAGAAATATCAAGTCTAGCAACCCATGCATTATCTGACAGCTCGCTGTACACCTCAAATTTAAGAAAGATGACAATTTCAGGGAGCAGATCCAAAACTCTCTGGAGGACCTTTCCTCAAATTAACCACCTTACCTCTGCATGAAGGATGAGCTCACCATTGGTGGCATGAAGCTCGAGTAACAATTTGAACAAACAAATTTGCAGATGTTTGGCATGAATTGAGTTGACAATCTTGACAACAACTGTCATTACATGAGAAAAGTCAATAACCCAGCTCGCTCCCACTTGTTGATAGATAATACAGTTCTAATTGACAAAGGAGAACTCAGGATCATATGTGCAAAGTGCCACAAAGCCTGCATTGCTACCTCGCTTTCACGGTGTGAAAGAAATCAATTTCTTGATCGGAATGTTTTTCTCAGTCATATGAGTTTTGAATTTGTTGTAAATATCCTCGCTTCTTGTCCTCCCTTTGAGTGGAGTGGCAAAAGAGTGAGAAAGTCCTCTTTTGTTGTTGAGTCTTTGTTTTTGGTCACATTGCATTCAATCAGCTGGACCATATCTGTCATAACTCCTGATTCATCAAACTGCAGTGAGAAACATTCACAGCATGATAAGTCTACATTAATTTGCCTCGGACAACAATTCCACCCTTCGCTCTTGATAGCTGTCATAATTTCATCTTTATTTTTAAAGTCTTTGGCCAAGGTGTCAGCAGCAACTGTCAAAGCGTCCTTGATAACTTCACCATCGATGAATGGTTTATTATGTTTCACCATCTGCTGGCAAATGTGTAATGTGTATTTTTGCCAGCCTTGTCTTCAGCCACAGGAGAAGTCATCAATGACTGCAATAAACAGTTGGAGAGATGGGTGGAACACTACCTTGAGTTGGTACTCTCAGGAGAACGTTGTTATACAGGAAGTTGCAGAATCTATAGAAAGCCTACCTGTCATGGGCAGAGCTGGATATTGAGCTATTGACTCGCTTGCCACGGATTAGGCTCCAAGTGCTGATGGCATACTCATCAAGCATGGGAAACCAGTACTCTGCAGCATCTGTATGAGATTCTGTGTCAGCTGAAGGGAGACTGCAGTGCCCCAGGGTATGTGTGATGCAAAGATTGTGACTCTGTACAAGAACAAGGGCAACCACAGCGAATTCATCAACTATTGAGACATTGTGGGAAAAGTATTTTCTCATTTTGTCCATGTCAGCCTGCAGATCCTGGCTGAACACTATCCTAAATCCCAGTGTGGTTTCAGAACTAGAATGTCGACAATTGACATGATTTTCTCAGTGTGGCAGCTGCAGGACAATTGCCATGAACAAAGGAGACCACTATACCTTACCTTCATCAATCTCATAAAGGCACTCGGCTATGTGAACAGAAGCAGTCTAATTTAAGCTGCTGGAGAAAATTGGCTGTTGAGTGAAGCTGCTCAAAGTGATCTCCTCTTTCCATGATCACATGTTCGGCAAGGTCAGCTCTGATGTTGAAACATCAGAACCGTTGGAGAGCCACAGTGGATTCAAACAAAGTTGCGTTCTGGAACCAATACTCTGGCATATTCTTGTCTTTGTTGCTGACATTTGTCTTCATGTCCTCTGCAGATAGTGTCTCCCCATATACCAGAACCGATGGAAAGCTGTTGAGCCTTATTCACCTGAGGTCCAGGACAAAGGTGCATCAAGGCCTCATCAGAGAGTTGCTCCATGCTGATGATGCCGCAATAATATTCCATACCAAGGAACATGTCAGCAGCAAATGAACAGACTCTCTGACATCTGAAAGGGGTTTGGTTTGACCATTGGCATCAGGAAGACAAATGTCAGAGTCCAGGATGTTGCCATCCAAAGATCCTCCACTGTAGATTCAGTATGTAGCTCTCTCCACGACAAGTAGGCTTTCTATGGATTCTGCAACTTCCGATATAACAGCGTTCTCCCTCGAGGAAGTGTTCCACCCATCTCTCCAACTGTTTACTGTAGTCAACGATGACTTCTCCTGTCTTTTCAATTGAGCTGTTTCCTTTATTGATAGACCTTTTTTAATCCCTTCATACATGCCGCCACTATGATCTGTGTCAAAAGATATCTGGTTATTGATAGCTTCATATTTCTCGGCTCCACAACCACCTGGAGCATACCAATTCCATTAACATCTGCACATTGGTAAACTAGCAACAATTGCACTGGCTGTTTTATCAGATGGATGACAGTTGTATAGCCAAGGACCATTTGTATCATGAATTGGCCACTGGGTCACGGCCTGTTAGGTGTCCATACCTCCAGTACAAGGACACTCGCAAGGAAGATATGATGATGGTGGATATTGTCGCCGATAACTGGGAGACACTCGCTGACCTCCATGACCTCTGGAAGCTGATTGTTTGGAAGGGCATTGAAAAAGGTGAACAGAACCAAAAAGCTCAGCTGGATAAGAGGAGGATCCAGAGAAAACAGAGGCCTGTGAATCGTACAACTTCTCAACCTTCTCGGTCTTCCACTACAGCAATTGCAGCAGAGATTACCATGTCAAATGGGGTTTCTAAGCCACACCAGGAAATACTTAATACAGAGTTGACCACCACGGCTCAAACAATCATCTTACGAGACAGAAAGCTCCTGTAGAGACATTGTCAAAATATTTGAAGTCTGCACTTCGTTCTATTTAATTCCCTATCGACCAAACCTGGAACCGACTCAACAAATTCTGTGAAGTTTGTCAAGCACAATCATTCCTTTTGACATCAATCCTGGCCCATTCTATTTTCCCTTTATCTGCATTGCTAGTAATCTAATTCTTAATTAGACACTCTAAAAATGTCCCTCTCACAGATGTGATGCTAGCTGGGCTGTAATTACCTGAATTAGTTCTGTTTCCCCTTTAAAAACGAGCTCTACATTGGCCAATCTTCAGTCCTGCAAGTACTTGAGGATTTCAGTTCCCTTTTCTTTATCTCCTTGTCTCAATTAATAAGTGGGTAATGAAGATCTCCCAGAACAATAATTGTTTTTCCTCTTCATCTCTCTAATCTGACTTCTGATTTTCTCTTCCATTTCCCTCCCACAATTTGGTTGCCAGTGTTCTATCCTACTAATTTAACACGGTTTTTTAAATCTTTGAGCTCCAGCCACTCCAAGAGCTGCCTGTGCCCCTTCTTTGTCCACATCACCCATCTCTAAACTCTCTTTTATAAATATTGCCAGTTCCATTCTTATAGGGTTGGATATTACCGGCTGTGTTGCAAAACTGATATTGGAATAATTCCTGGGTCCCAACTTCACTCAAGGTTGTTGCATGGCATTCAGCAAAACTTTGCATGAGGCAACCAATTAGTGACTTGTCCTTGTTGATTGCCATCCAATTAGGGGGGGCAGGTATATTCGGGAGGTGGTAGCGAGACATGGCAAGGCTAATTTAAAGGGCATTTGTTAGCCATTAATGTGACTGTAGGCAGACTATCATTACCGAGTATGTAAGAGTAAAGAGCAGCAATACGGAATTCTGTTACGGAAGCGTGGACTCACAATTCATCAAAGCCTTGCTGGATCTTCTGGGGTGCGGTAAGAGTTTGCAGAAATAATTTGATTTCTTCGGAGTGGCAGGTGGCGTCCTGTCTGTCAGACTAAGCGGGACCAGAGTACAATTCAGGAAGGTCTTTAGTGATCTTCTGGGGCCTGGCAAGTTGAAAGGGTTAAAATTATTCAATGCAACAAAGGCTGGGAGACTGCTAGAGCTGCAAGGTACAGCTGCAAAAACAATGAACAAAGGGCTCTGAGGGACAACAAAAAAGGCTGTAACTGCATATATCACTGCCTTCTTATAACAGCCCAGAACTGCAGTGTGTTTTGATATGAGTCATAAGTCACTACCCAGGGTGCCAGCCTGGTGCGGAGGGGGGCGGGTCGGGAGGATGACTTCCTCGTGAACCTGCTCCTGGGCCTGGCAAGGCGAGCTATCAATAGGTCCGGGAAGCGGGCGATTGATGGGGTCGTCCATCCCGACTCTCTGCCCCTCTAACGCGGCTATATTCATGGCCAGGTGTCCCTGGAGAGGGAACATGCAGTGTCTGCGGGTGCAGTTGACGCCTTCCGTGCCCGCTGGGCACCGCAGGGGCTGGGGTGTATAATAGACTCCGGCAATCACATTTTAATTTGATGTTTTCAGTTTTCTTTTGACTTTGTTTTTTGTTCGGGCTGCTCCCCCTCCTTTTCGGGAGCTGCTCCTTTTAATTTTGTCCCTAAGTTAGTTTGAGTTTGTTTATTTGGTTGGTACCAGAAAGAAGTACCCAGGTGCCAGACAGTCCAGGACCATAAGCATGTATTTATTGATAATATAGCTCTGTGTATGTGCCATGTTAATGATTGGATATTGTAATTAGGCAAGTGGAGAGTTGTTGTAATTGGTTAAACACACTGTGGGAAATGAAAGAAGTGATCAGAACTATTAGTTAGGATTGGATATTGATTACTTTCGAATGAGTTTATTTATTGAAGTAGTCAGCTCGTGTGTGGTTTTTTTTTGGCCTTTACTTTTGCAGCAGTATTTTAAGTTTAAAGTGAAAACTGGAAGTGGGCTGCTAAGGAGTCTGGGAAGGGTTTTTATTTTAACTTTAAAAGTCAGTTACCTGGGAGTTTCCCCCTCATTGTTCCACTGGAGCAAGCTGAGAGGGAGTGATTGGAGGCAGCAGTGCTGGTCAGAGACTAATTGAATTGTTTATTTATTTAATTAGTCAGCTAGTGTGTGTTTTTTTTTGGCCTTTACTTTTGCAGTAGTATTTTAAGTTTAAAGTGAAAACTGGAAGTGGGCTGCTAAGGAGTCTGGGAAGGGTTTTTTTAGGCGCGTGAAGCATAAAAGGTAGGCTGCAGTATACAGTGGGCAGCGTCAGGAGCGGGCTGTGGAGTGAGTGGGAAGCAGAGTGTGAGCTATAAGGCTTTGGCTCACAGGGCTTAGGCAGAAAGGGCGAGCAGGGGTGAGTTTAATTCATTTTTGCACTTTCTACCTGGTACTGGCAAGGCATCTAGAGGGGATGGGTGTGCAGGCAGTTCTATGTTCCTCTTGCACTATGTTTGAGGTGAGGGACGACGACAGTGTCCCTGCTGATTACACCTGTGGGAAGTGTACCCATCTGCAGCTCCTCCAAAACCGTGCTAGGGAACTGGAGCTGGAGTTGGATGAACTTAGGATCATTAGTGACGCAGAGGTGGCCATAGACAGAAGCTTTAGGAATACAGTTACTCCGAGGAATGAAAACAGATGGGTGACGGTGAGAGGGGCTGGGAGGAAGCAGTCCGTGCAGGGTTCCCCTTAGCAACAAGTATTCCGCTTTGGATACGGTTGAGGGGGATGACATACCAGTGGTGAGCCGCAGTGAGAGGATCTCCAGCACTGTGTCTGTCTCTGTGGCTTGGGAGGGTAAGGGGCAGAGCGAGAGGGCAATAGTTATTGGGGACTCGTTAGTTAGAGGGATAGATAGGAGGTTCTGTGGCAGCAAAAGAGACTCACGGATGGTATGTTGCCTACCGGATGCCAAGGTCCGTGACGTCTCAGACCGTGTTTTCCGGATTCTGAAGGGGGAGGGGAAACAGTCACAAGTCGTGGTACACATTGGTACCAATGACATAGGTAAGAGAAGGGACAGGGATTTAAAGCAGGAATTTCTGGAGCTGGGCTGGAAGCTGAGAGCCAAGACCAAACATGTGGTCATCTCTGGTACGTTGCCGGTGCCACGTGATAGGGAGTTGAGGAACAGGGAGAGAGTGCAGTTAAACATGTGGTTGCAGGGATGGTGTAGGAGGAAGGGTTTCAGATACTTGGATAATTGGAACACATTCTGGGGAAGGTGGGACCTGTACAAACAGGACAGGGTGCACCTGAACCAGAGGGGCACTGATATCCTAGGAGGGAAATTTGTTACGGCTCTTCAGGGGGGTTTAAACTAATTTGTCAGGGGATTGGGAAAAGGAGTTGTAGTCCAGAAGTCAGTGAGGGTGGTGAGGTATTGGGGAAGGTATCAGGGTCAAGGGTGGGTACCGGTAGACAGGAAGGTGGGTTGAAGTGTGTCTACTTCAATGCAAGGAGCATCCAGAACAAGGTAGATGAACTTGGGGCGTGGATTGGTACTTGGGACTATGATGTTGTGGCCATTACGGAGACGTGGGTAGAACAAGGACAGGAATGGTTGTTGGACGTTCCGGGGTATAGATGTTTCAGTAAGTGTAGGGAAGCGGGTAAAAGAGGTGGAGGAGTGGCACTGTTAATCAAGGATAGTTTAACGGCTGTGGAAAGGCACTTCGAGGGGGATCTGCACACTGAGGTAATATGGGCTGAGGTTAGAAATAGGAAAGGAGCGGTCACGTTGTTAGGAGTTTACTATTGCCCCCAAATTGCAATAGAGATGTGGAGGAAGAAATTGCTAAGCAGATTATGGATATGTGTGGGGGTCACAGGGTAGTTGTCATGGGGGACTTTAACTTTCCAAATATTGATTGGAACCTTTGTAGGTCAAATAGTTCGGATGGGGCAGTTTTTGTGCAGTGTGTGCAGGAGGGTTTCCTGACACAATATGTGGATAGGCCGACAAGAGGTGAGGCCACATTGCATTTGGCACTGGGAAATGAACTGGGCCAAGTGTTAGATTTGGTTGTGGGAGAGCACTTTGGAGATAGTGACCACAATTCGGTGTCTTTTGTTATTGCAATGGAGAGGGATAGGGCCGTACGGCAGGGCAAGGTTTACAATTGGGGGAGAGGTAATTATGATGCGATTAGGCAAGAATTAGGGGGCATAAGTTGGGAACAGAAACGGTCAGAGAAAGGAACTAATGAAAAGTGGAACTTTTTCAAGGAACAAATACTGGATGTCCTTGATAGGTATGTCCCTGTCAGGCAGGGAGGAAATGGCCGAGTGAGGGAACCATGGTTCACGAAAGAGGTGGAAGGTCTTGTGAAAAGGAAGAGGGAAGCTTATGTAGGGATGAGGAAACAAGGTTCAGATGGCTCGATTGAAGGTTACAAGTTAGCAAGGAATGAGCTGAAAAAGGGGCTTAGGAGAGCTAGGAGGGGACACGAGAAGTCCTTGGTGGGTCGGATCAAGGAAAACCCCAAGGCTTTTTACTCTTATGTGAGGAATAAAAGAATGACGAGGGTGAGGTTAGGGCCGGTCAAGGACAGTAGTGGGAACTTGTGTATGGAGTCAGTAGAGATAGGCGAGGTGATGAATGAATACTTTTCTTCAGTGTTCACCAAGGAGAGGGGCCATGTTTTTGAGGAAGAGAAGGTGTTACAGGCTAATAGGCTGGAGGAAATAGATGTTCGGAGGGAGGATGTCCTGGCAGTTTTGAATAAACTGAAGGTCGATAAGTCCCCTGGGCCTGATGAAATGTATCCTAGGATTCTTTGGGAGGCAAGGGATGAGATTGCAGAGCCTTTGGCTTTGATCTTTGGGTCCTCGCTGTCCACGGGGATGGTGCCAGAGGACTGGAGAATGGCGAATGTTGTTCCTCTGTTTAAGAAAGGGAATAGAACTGACCCTGGTAATTATAGGCCGGTTAGTCTTACTTCGGTGGTTGGTAAATTGATGGAAAAGGTCCTTAGAGATGGGATTTACGACCATTTAGAAAGATGCGGATTAATCCGGGATAGTCAGCATGAATTCGTGAAGGGCAAGTCATGCCTCACAAATTTGATAGAATTTTTTGAGGAGGTAACTAAGTGTGTTGATGAAGGTAGGGCAGTTGATGTCATATACATGGATTTTAGTAAGGCGTTTGATAAGGTCCCCCATGGTCGGCTTATGATGAAAGTGAGGAGGTGTGGGATAGAGGGAAAGTTGGCCGATTGGATTGGTAACTGGCTGTCTGATCGAAGACAGAGGGTGGTGGTCGATGGAAAATTTTCGGATTGGATGCAGGTTGCTAGCGGAGTGCCGCAGGGATCAGTGCTTGGTCCTCTGCTCTTTGTGATTTTTATTAATGACTTAGAGGAGAGGGCTGAAGGGTGGATCAGTAAATTTGCTGATGACACCAAGATTGGTAGAGTAGTGGATGAGGTGGAGGGCTGTTGTAGGCTGCAAAGAGACATAGATAGGATGCAAAGCTGGGCTGAAAAATGGCAAATGGAGTTTAACCCTGATAAATGTGAGGTGATTCATTTTGGTAGGACTAATTTAAATGTGGATTACAGGGTCAAAGGTAGGGTTCTGAAGACTGTGGAGGAACAGAGAGATCTTGGGGTTCATATCCACAGATCTCTAAAGGTTGCCACTCAAGTGGAAAGAGCTGTGAAGAAGGCCTATCATGTGTTAGCTTTTATTAACAGGGGGTTGGAGTTTAAGAGCCGTGGGGTTATGCTACAACTGTACAGGACCTTGGTGAGACCACATTTGGAATATTGTGTGCAGTTCTGGTCACCTCACTATAAAAAGGATGTGGAAGCGCTGGAAAGAGTGCAGAGGAGATTTACCAGGATGCTGCCTGGTTTGGAGGGTAGGTCTTATGAGGAAAGGTTGAGGGAGCTAGGGCTGTTCTCTCTGGAGCGGAGGAGGCTGAGGGGAGACTTAATAGAGGTGTATAAAATGATGAAGGGGATAGATAGAGTGAACGTTCAAAGGCTATTTCCTCGGGTGGATGGAGCTCTTACAAGGGGGCATAACTATAGGGTTCATGGTGGGAGATACAGGAAGGTTATCAGAGGTAGGTTCTTTACGCAGAGAGTGGTTGGGGTGTGGAATGGACTGCCTGCAGTGATAGTGGAGTCAGACACTTTTGGAACATTTAAGCGGTTATTGGATAGACATGGAGCACACCAGGATGATAGGGAGTGGGATAGCTTGATCTTGGTTTCAGATAAAGCTCGGCACAACATCGTGGGCCGAAGGGCCTGTTCTGTGCTGTACTGTTCCACGTTCGAGGAGTGTGCAATCTTGATTTATGCATGTTAATTACTTGCAGCTGAGCCTAAAGATATAATTACCATTGTATTCCTTTGTTCTGGGGATCAGTAGACCACATTGTGGAAAGCTGTTTGCTGAGCTACAGCTTGAATAAAGGCCATTTTAAAATTCCAAAAAGCTTCATCTGGTGTCTTGAAGGGAGTGAAGAATGGAATAGCTGAATAGTTTGTTGCTCTCCCTAACGCAAGGTGAGCAAGATGCCCAAATGGCAAACATATAGTCATAATGACATAGAACTTGACCGATTGAATTCATGATGGCTTTTGTAGTGTTCAATTGTTTTATTAATTTTCAGTGACCCCCAAGTTCTAGATTCCTGCCTAAGAAGAAACATCCTTTCCACATCCACCCTGTCAAGATCTCTCAGAATCTTATATGCTTCAAATAAGCTGCCTATTATTCGTCTAAACTCCTGCAGACACAAGCTGAGCTTGTCCAACCCTCCCGTTTCAAGTATTACTTCATCAAACCTTCTCTGAACTGCTTCCAATACATTTACATCCTTCCTGAAATAAGGAGACCAATACTGCATATAGTGTTCGAGATGTGATCTTACCAATGCCCTGTACAGTTGAAGCATCACATCCCTACTTTTGTATTCAATTCACCTCACACTAAACAATAACATTCTATTTGCTTTCCTAATTACCTGCTGTACCTGCAAATTAATCTTTTGCGAATCATGACTAAGACACCAGATTCCTCTGTATCTCTGAGCTCTGCAATCTCATCATTTATGTACTATGTTTCTTTTTATTCTTCCAATCAAAATGAACAATTTTGTATTTTCCCATGTTGTACTCCATGTCAGATCTTTGCCCACACACAAACCATCTTTATCTCTTTGCAGCCATCTTATATCCTCCACACATCTCACTTTCCTACCTATCTTTGTATCATCAGCATATTTCGCAACCATACCTTTGGTCACTTCATCCAAGTAATTTATACAAATTTTAAAAGCTTGAGGCCCCAGTCCGGATCCCAGTGGCACACCATTCTTTACATCTTACCAACCAGAAAATAACCCATTTCTGCCTACCCTCTGTTTACTGTGAGCCAGCCAATTTTCTATCCAAGCCAATATTTAACATCACTTCCTTCCTTACCCCCACCATCACCTTTTATTTTCCGCATTAACTTTTAATGTGACACCTTATCAAATGCCTTCTGGAATTCTTAGGTTCAGTATCCACCGGTTCCCTTTTTCGATGGATCATATTCTGCATGGAGGTTGGTCACCAGTTGAGTGCCCCAGGGATCTGTTCTGGGAATCTTACTCTTTGTGATTTAAAAAAAATAAATGACCTGGATGAGTAAGTGGAGGGATGGGTCGGTAAGTTTTCTGATGACACAAAGGTTGGAGGTGTTGTGGATAGTGTGGAGGGATGTCAGAAGTTGCAGCGAGACATTGATAGGATGCAAGACTGGGTGGAGAAGTGGCAGATGGAGTTAAACCCAGATAAGTGTGAGGTGGTTCATTTTGGCAGGTCAAATAGGATGGCGGAATATAATACTAATGGTAGGACTCTTGGCAGAGTGGAAGATCAGAAGGATCTTGGGTTCCGAGTTCATAGCATGCTCCAAGCAGCTGTGCAGGTTGAGGCTGTGGTTAAGAACGCGTATGGTGTACTGGCCTTCATCAATCGAGGAATTGAGTTTTGGAGTCATGAGATAATGTTGCAGCTGTATAAGACCCTGGTCAGACCACACTTGGAGTACTGTGCTCAGTTCTGTTTGTCTCATTACAGGAAGGATGTGGAAGCCTTACAAAGGGAGCAGAGAAGATTTACAAGGATGTTGCCTGGGTTGGGGAGCATGCCTTATGAGCATAGGTTGAGTGAGCTCGGCCTTTTCTCCTTGGAGAGACGAAGGATGAGGGGTGACCTGATAGAGGTGTATAAGATGTTGAGAGGTATTGATCGAGTGGATAGTCGGAGGCTTTTTCCCAGGCCAGAAATGGTTGCCACAAGAGGACACAGGTTTAAGGTGCTGGGGAGTAGGTACAGAAGAGATGTCAGGGGTAAGTTTTTCACTCGGAGGGTGGTGGGTGCGTGGAATGGGCTGCCAGCAACGGTGGTGGAGGCGGATTCGATAGGGTCTTTTAAGAGACTTTTAGATAAGTACATGGAACTTAGTAAGATAGAGGGTTATAGGTAAGCCTAGTAATCGCTAAGGTAAGGACATGTTCGGCACAACTTTGTGGACTGAAGGGTCTGTGCTGTGTTATAGTTTTTCTATGTTCTATTTTTATGTTCTATCCACAGCACATCTCACTTCATCAAAGAACTCTAATAAATTAATTAAACATGGTTTCCCTCTCTCAAAATGTTGACTCTGCCTGATTACCTGGAATTAATCTAAACGCCCTGCTTTAATGTCTTGAATAATAGCTTCTCACTTTTTCCCTGTGGCAGATGTTTGGCTAACCTGCCTGTAATTTCCTGCTTTCTGTCTCCCTCCCTTTTTGAATTCACTATTTTCCAAATGAATGGAACCTTCACTAAATATCGGAAAATTAAAACCAATGCATCACTTATCTCACTAGACATTTCTCTAAAGATCCTCGGATGAAATCCATCAGGACCCAGGGACTTGTCAACCGCAGCGTCAGCAATTTGCTCAATGCCACTTCCCTGGTGAATGTAATTTTCCTGCATTTCGCTCTCCCTTCCATTTCCTGATTTACAGCGATATCTGGGATGTTATTATTTTATTCTCTATTGTGAAGACTGGTGCAAAATGCCCATTCAACTCATCTGCCATCTCCTTATTTATCATTATTAATTTTCCAGACCCATTTTCTATAGGACCAATGCTCAAAGTTGACTCTAAATATTTACAGAGAATCTTCATGCTTTGATCTTATTTGCTCGCTTTTTCTCGTACTTCTTTCCCACCTTATTAATCTTAATCATTCTTTGCTGTGTTTTATATTCTGTCCAATCTTCTGACTTCCATCTTGTGCAATCATATGTTCTTTCTTTCAGGTTGATCCTATCTTTAACTTTTTCCCTTGGAATTTTTATTTCTCGTTATAGAACATATAACATAGAACATTACAGCACAGAACAGGCCCTTCGGCCCACGATGTTGTGCCGACCTTCATCTGAAACCAAGATCAAGCTATCCCACTCCCTACCATCCTGGTGTGCTCCATGTGCCTATCCAATAACCGCTTAAATGTTCCAAAAGTGTCTGACTCCACTATCACTGCAGGCAGTCCATTCCACACCCCAACCACTCTCTGCGTGAAGAACCTACCTCTGATATCCTTCCTATATCTCCCACCATGAACCCTATAGTTATGCCCCCTTGTAATAGCTCCATCCACCCGAGGAAATAGTCTTTGAACGTTCACTCGATCTATCCCCTTCATCATTTTATAAACCTCTATTAAGTCTCCCCTCAATCTCCTCCGCTCCAGAGAGAACAGCCCCAGCTCCCTCAACCTTTCCTCATAAGACCGACACTCCAAACCAGGCAGCATCCTGGTAAATCTCCTCTGCACTCTTTCCAGCGCTTCCACATCCTTCTTATAGTGAATATAGCCTTCTTATAGCAATATTCCAAATGCGGTCTCACCAAGGTCCTGTACAGTTGCAGCATAACCCCACGGCTCTTAAACTCCAACCCCCTGTTAATAAAAGCTAACACACTATATGCCTTCTTCACAGCTCTATCCACTTGAGTGGCAACCTTTAGAGATCTGTGGATATGGACCCCAAGATCTCTCTGTTCCTCCACAGTCTTCAGAACCCTACCTTTGACCCTGTTATCCACATTTAAATTTGTCCTACCAAAATGAATCACCTCACATTTATCAGGGTTTAACTCCATTTGCCATTTTTCAGCCCAGCTTTGCATCCTATCTATGTCTCTTTGCAGCCGACAACAGCCCTCCACCTCATCCACTACTCCACCAATCTTGGTGTCATCAGCAAATTTACTGATCCACCCTTCAGCCCCCTCCTCTAAGTCATTAATAAAAATCACAAAGAGCAGAGGACCAAGCACCGATCCCTGCGGCACTCCGCTAGCAACCTGCCTCCAGTCCGAAAATTTTCCATCCACCACCACCCTCTGTCTTCGATCAGATAGCCAGTTACCTATCCAATCGGCCAACTTTCCCTCGATCCCACACCTCCTTACTTTCATCATAAGCCGACCATGGGGGACCTTATCAAACGCCTTACTAAAATCCATGTATATGACATCAACCGCCCTACCTTCATCAACACACCTAGTTACCTCCTCAAAAAATTCTATCAAATTTGTGAGGCACGATTTGCCCTTCACAAATCCGTGCTGACTATCCCGGATTAATCCGCATCTTTCTAAATGGTCGTAAATCCCATCCCTAAGGACCTTTTCCATCAATTTACCAACCACCGAAGTCAGACTAACCGGTCTATAATTACCAGGGTCATTTCTATTCCCTTTCTTAAACAGAGGAACAACATTTGCCACTCTCCAGTCCTCTGGCACCATCCCCGTGGACAGCGAGGACCCAAAGATCAAAGCCAAAGGCTCTGCAATCTCATCCCTCGCCTCCCAAAGAATCCTAGGATACATTTCATCAGGCCCAGGGGACTTATCGACCTTCAGTTTATTCAAAACTGCCAATACATCCTCCCTCCGAACATCTATTTCCTCCAGCCTATTAGCCTGTAACACCTTCTCTTCCTCAAAAACATGGCCCCTCTCCTTGGTGAACACTGAAGAAAAGTATTCATTCATCACCTCGCCTATCTCTACTGATTCCATACACAAGTTCCCACCACTGTCCTTGACCGGCCCTAACCTCACCCTGGTCATTCTTTTATTCCTCACATAAGAGTAAAAAGCCTTGGGGTTTTCCTTGATCCGACCCGCCAAGGACTTCTCATGTCCCCTCCTAGCTCTCCTGAGCCCCTTTTTCAGCTCATTCCTTGCTAACTTGTAACCCTCAATCGAGCCATCTGAACCTTGTTTCCTCATCCCTACATAAGCTTCCCTCTTCCTTTTCACAAGACATTCCACCTCTTTTGTGAACCACGGTTCCCTCACTCGGCCATTTCCTCCCTGCCTGACAGGGACATACCTATCAAGGACACCCAGTATTTGTTCCTTGAAAAAGTTCCACTTTTCATCAGTGCCTTTCCCTGACAGTTTCTGTTCCCATCTTATGCCCCCTAATTCTTGCCTAATCGCATCATAATTACCTCTCCCCCAATTGTAAGCCTTGCCCTGCCGTCCGGCCCTATCCCTCTCCATTGCAATAACAAAAGACACCGAATTGTGGTCACTATCTCCAAAGTTCTCTCCCACAACCAAATCTAACACTTGGCCCAGTTCATTTCCCAGTACCAAATCCAATGTGGCCTCACCCCTTGTCGGCCTATCCACATATTGTGTCAGGAAACCCTCCTGCACACACTGCACAAAAAGTGCCCCATCCAAACTATTCGACCTACAAAGGTTCCAATCAATATTTGGAAAGTTAAAGTCCCCCATGACAACTACCCTGTGACCCCCACACGTATCCATAATCTGCTTTGCAATTTCTTCCTCCACATCTCTATTACTATTTGGGGGCCTATAGTAAACTCCTAGCAACGTGACCGCTCCTTTCCTGTTTCTCACTGCAGCCCATATTACCTCAGTGTGCATATCCCCCTCAAAGTGCTTTTCTGCAGCCGTTAAACTATCCTTGATTAACAATGCTACTCCTCCACCTCTTTTACCCGCTTCCCTACACTTACTGAAACATCTATACCCCGGAACGTCCAACAACCATTCCTGTCCTTGTTCTACCCACGTCTCCGTAATGGCCACAACATCGTAGTCCCAAGTAGCAATCCACGCCCCAAGTTCATCCACCTTGTTCCGGATGCTCCTTGCATTGAAGTAGACACACTTCAACCCATCTTCCTGTCTACCGGTACCCACCCTTGACCTTGATACCTTCCCCAATATCTCACCACCCTCAACACTGACTTCCGGACTACAACTCCTTTTCCCACTCCCCTGACAAATTAGTTTAAATCCCCCTGAAGAGCCGTAGCAAATTTCCCTCCCAGGATATTGGTGCCCCTCTGGTTCAGGTGCACCCCGTCCTGTTTGTAGAGGTCCCACCTTCCCCAGAACGTGTTCCAATTATCCACGTATCTGAAACCCTCCCTCCTGCACCATCCCTGCAACCACATGTTTAAGTGCACTCTCTCCCTGTTCCTCAACTCGCTATCACGTGGCACCGGTAGCGTACCAGAGATGACCACATGTTTTGTCTTTGCTCTCAGCTTCCAGCCCAGCTCCCGAAATTCCTGTTTTAAATCCCCGTCCCTTCTCTTACCTATGTCGTTGGTACCAATGTGTACCACGACTTGTGACTGTTTCCCCTCCCCCTTAAGAATCCGGAAAACACGGTCCGAGACGTCACGGACCCTGCCATCCGCTAGGCAACAAACCATCCTCGAGTCTCTTTTGCTGCCACAGAACCTCCTATCTATCCCTCTAACTAATGAGTCCCCAATAACTATTGCCCTCCCGCTCTCCTCCTTACCCTCCTGAGCCACAGGGACGGACTCAGTGCCGGAGATCCTCTCACTGCGGCTCACCACTGGTATGTCGTCCCCCTCAACCGTATCCAAAGCGGAATACTTATTGCTAAGGGGAACGACCACAGGGGATCCCTGCACCGACTGCTTCTTCCCAGCCCCTCTCACCGTCACCCATCTATTTTCATTCCTCGGAGTAACTGTATCCCTGAAGCTTCTGTCTATGGCCACCTCTGCATCCCTAATGATCCTAAGTTCCTCCAACTCCAGCTCCAGTTCCCTTACACGGTTTTGGAGGAGCTGCAGATGGATGCACTTCTCACAGGTATAATCAGCAGGGACACTGACGTCGTCCCTCACCTCGAACATAGTGCAAGAGGAACATTGCACTGCCTTCACACCCATCCCCTTTAGATACCTTGCCAGTACCAGGTAGAAACAGCAAAAAATGAATTAACTCACCCCTGCTCGCCCTTTCTGCCTATGCCCTGTGAGCCAAAGCCCTACAGCTTTCACTCTGCCTCCTGCTCACTCTGCTGCCCGCTAACGACGCTGCCCGCTCAAAAGTGCGGCCTACTTTTAAACCCTCCAAAAACCTTCCCAGACTCCTGCTGGGCCCACTTCCTGTTTTAAAAAAAAACCTCCGATTTTTTTACACAAATTTAACTTAAAATAAATAAATAAATGTAGTGAACAAACCAACTGCCTTCTCCTCAGCCTGGTCCTGTGGAACAAATTATAATTTGTCTATTCTGTGTATTCTGAGATATTCTTTTAAATGCCTGTCACTGCGTCACTATTGACCTATCCCTTAACCTTATTTACAAGTTCATTTTAGCTAGCTCTGTTTTCATGCCCTCATAATTGCGTTCACTTGAGTTTAAAATATTAATTTTAGACCCATTCTCTCCCTAAAACTCAATGTAAAATTCAATCATTGGGCCCAATTCTCCCAAAAAAATACTAAGTGCTGAATTGGCGGGAACAATGATGTAAATAACGATTGTTTTTCGAGTGGGAGTTCAGACTCGAATCTCCCACACTCTGTGCACTGCAGAGGTCACAATCGTGAATATCATTAAAAGCTCGGGGGGCGGGGCCAATTCACGTCAGAGTCGGACAGTTCCAGGCCTCTGTGCATGCGCAGGGACCCCGATCTGTCAGCCTCCCATTTGCTGGCCGGCTCGATCGCTGGCCAACCCGGAACCCTCGCAATGTTGCCCCCCAACACTCCACGGCCTGATTGCAGCCTCCATGAACATTTCTGAGCCAGCTTCGACTTTCCCCAGTCCGGGAGCACCCCAATCTCCAGACCCCTCCCACCCTGGCAGACCACCCCCCATGGGAGGCTGACACCCTGGGAGGCAAACCCCTCTGGCAAACCACCTCCCTCCAGCCCGCCCCAATCACTGGCCTCCCTCCATTCCCAACCAGATTCCAATGCAGAGTGACAGTGGGACCCTCGCCACCCCCTGCCGATGGCCCCACCCACAATAGGCCCCAACCTGTTGGCACTGTCCCATGCCTGGTGGTAGTGCCAAGGTGCCCCCTGGGCAGTGCCAGGGGGTACAGGCTGGCACTGCCAGGGTGCCCATACCCAGGGAGCATCACTCCCTGCCACCCAACCCCTCGGGGGCCCCGATTGTCTCCCCTTCACTCCAGCGGGATCTCTCGCAATTTCCCCGAATGTGGGGAGCTACTCTAAACCCCGCCGAGTGAAATATGGTGTGGCGGTGTGGGAGATGCTATTGGGCCCGGAGAATTCAGTCCCGGGCCCAATAATGACATTTAAATTACATTAAAAAGATTAAAATCACTTACTTGGTGTTCCTGCCGGTTTCCAGCGTGGTCTCAACTGCACCTGCTCTCTGGCGATGGGAGACACACATGCATTCCCATGAAATGGCCGACGTGACAAAAAACTAGCACATTGCGATGGGAGAATCGGGCCCATTATGTTTGCTGCTACCGAGGGGGCCTTCACTATGAGGCCATTAATTAATCTTGTCTCATAACACAATATCCGGTCTCGTGTGGACTGCTTTCTGGTTGGCTCTTCAATGTCTGCTCGAAGAAACTCCCAAAAACATTTGCTGAACTCCTCATCTGGGCTACCTTTGTCCACATGATTTTTCCAGTCAGTGTGTAAATTAAAATCCTCCATGATTATTGTCATAACTCCCATTATTTCTTCCTTTATATGCCACTCAAGCATGTGATTACTGTTAAGGGACATGTACACATTTATTAGCTTTCCTAATTACTTGCTGTACCTGCATATTAATCTCTTGTGATTCATGCACTAAGACACCCAGATCCCTCAGCACCTCAGAGCTCTGAAATCTCTCACCATTCAGATAATGTGCTTTTTTTATTGTTCCTTCCAAAATATGTAATTTTACATTTTCCCACATTGTACTCCATATGCCAGATTTGTGCTCACTCCTTATGTTCTCTTCACAGCTTCCTTTCCTATCTATCTTTGTGTCATCTGCAAATTAAGGACAGTAGAAATACTCACGAGGTCTTACTTACCAACGCTGCCTGCTGTTCTTCTTTCTGAGGAAAGGTAGAAAAGGAAAGGAGCACATCCTGTCATCTTCACCAAATTCCCTCCATCCTGTGAGAGAAAAACAACTCCTCATCTCCGTTTTAAATGAGAAATCTCTTAATTTTAAACTGTCCCAGTTCTAGGATATTCTTTGAGAGGAACCATCCCAGTATCCGCCCTGTCAATTTCCCTTGGAAATTATTCATTTTCAATAAAATCATCCCACATTCTTCTAAACTCCAATGCATACGTGCCCAACCTGTCTAATCTTTCCTCATAAAATTTTCTATTCTTCCTGCCAAAATGGACAGCCTCATATTTCCTACATTACACTCCATTTGTCATTTTTTGCCCACTCACTTAACCTATTGATATCCCTTTATAAACTCTTTGTATCCTCCTCACAACTGTTTTCCTACCTACCTTTGTATCATCAGCAAATTTGGCTCCAATACAGTTGAACTTTCCTTTTAAGTCCGAAGTAGTTGAGTCCCAGGACTGACCCCTGCAACATTTCACTAGTCACAGTTTGCCAATCTGAAAATGGCACATTTATTCTGACTTTCTTGTTAATTAGCCAGTCCTCTATCGACACTATATCAGTCGGAACACCATATACTCTCGTCTTGTCACGTCATAACGTCATCAGCAGGAGCAGATGATAGAGGCAATGTCTGATCTGGCAGTGCCTATCAAAGGACAGAGGAACGCTCCAGCCAAGCTCACCCCCTGGCTGGAGATGCCGAGCCTCGAGGGCCACAAATAAACAGGTGCTTGTGGACCAGCAAAGGAAATGTGTGACTGTGTGTCAGAGTTCCCTGAGGCAGTGCTGACCCTCGCATGGGAATGGACTGCCCATGGAATGCTGAGATGAATGTGGCACTCATTGCAGCTCAGAATGAACCCCACTATAAATCCCATTCCCTCCCTCTCTCAGCACTCCCAATCTGAGAGATCTGCTAAAAGTATGGTAGGTCATTGACCATGCTTGACTTCCTCTTTTCTGATTCCCTTTTTAATGTCTGTTGCTATAGACAATAGCTCATCAGCTTCCATGAGGTGCTGACCCTGTGTATGGCCCATGGGCTTCTGACAAATTGCAATAGATTTCTCTGTACCTGCTGAATCACCCTTATTGACTGCCCACCACTACTAGGTGGGTGGCTGTCATCCCTGAGAAGCCACCTTTGGAAAAGTTGTGCAGAGGTGGCAAATTTTCTCTCTCGTCTGCATGTATTGTATCTGATTCTTATCTAGTTTATAATCAGACTTTTTAAATGCTAGAGTCTAGAATTTCATGTAAAATTAATTCCCTTGGTTTATTGCTCACATTTTGCAATATACCTTGGAACTATTTTTTTGATTTTTGATCAGAGCTCCTTCTTTAATTATGAACCTTTTGTCTAAGTTTCCCCCTATCTTTTTCCCTTTATAAATGGTCCATTTTAGATTATCCCTCTGCTCTACACAGCTCCAGCATTTTTTTTGTGTAAATATTATCCAAATTCATCACTTCATTATCAGCTGATCCTGGTTGGCTTTATTTTCCTAATAAGGCTTCAGAATCCATTAGCAATTGCACTGGACATCAGTATTGTACCTGTCATAAAAATTCTGGATCTGGCATTCATGTCCCCTTTGTCACGTTAATTTCTGGCAGATCTGGGTGCTATTTTCAACTAAGGTGTCATTATAGTTGCCTGTCACGAGATGGCGCTATTGCTTCTCTGAGCTTTGTCTATTTGCTCCATTATCTCATGTTGCGATTTATTTATTGGTTTTTTAACCTGAATTTATGCCAGCCAGTCTTCCTCCTCAGGGTTTTGTTTTAATTGTCACTTTCATTTCTCATTGCTCCCAAAGAACAAAGAACAGTACAGCACAGGAAACAGGCCCTTCGGCCCTCCAAGCCTGTGCCGCTCCTTGGTCCAACTAGACCAATCGTTTGTATCCATGGATTCATGAGGGGAAAGTCGTGCTTGACGAACATGTTGGATTTTTATGAAGATGTGACGAGGGCGGTTGATGGAGGAGAACCGGTGGATGCGGTGTTTTTGGATTTCCAAAAGGCGTTTGATAAGGTGCCCCATAAAAGGCTGCTGAAGAAGATTAGGGCACACGGAGTTGGGGGTAGTGTGTTAAAGTGGATTGGGGACTGGCTATCCGACAGGAAGCAAAGAGTCGGAATAAATGGGTGTTTTTCCGGTTGGAGGAAGGTAACTAGTGGCGTGCCGCAGGGATCGGTACTCGGGCCGCAACTGTTTACCATTTATATAGATGATCTGGAGGAGGGGACGGAGTGTAGGGTAACGAAGTTTGCAGACGACACAAAGATAAGTGGAAAAGTGAATCGTGTGGAGGACGGAGAAGATCTGCAGAGAGATTTGGACAGGCTGAGTGAGTGGGCGAGGATATGGCAAATGGAGTATAACGTTGATAAATGCGAGGTTATACACTTTGGAGGAAATAATAACAAATGGGATTACTATCTCAATGGAAACAAATTAAAACATGCTACCGTGCAAAGGGACCTGGGGGTCCTTGTGCATGAGACGCAAAAGCCCAGTCTGCAGGTACAACAGGTGATCAAGAAGGCAAATGGGATGTTGGCCTATATTGCGAGGGGGATAGAATATAAAAGCAGGGATGTCTTGATGCACCTGTACAGGGCATTGGTGAGGCCGCAGCTGGAATACTGTGTGCAGTATTGGTCCCCTTATATGAGGAAGGATATATTGGCATTGGAGGGAGTGCAGAGAAGGTTCACCAGGTTGATACCGGAGATGAGGGGTTTGGATTATGAGGAGAGGCTGAGGAGATTGGGTTTGTACTCGTTGGAGTTTAGAAGGATGAGGGGGGATCTTATGGAGACTTATAAGATAATGCGGGGGCTGGATAGAGTGGAGGCGGAGAGATTCTTTCCACTTAGTAAGGAAGTTAAAACTAGAGGACACAGCCTCAAAATAAAGGGGGGTCGGTTTAAGACAGAGTTGAGGAGGAACCTCTTCTCCCAGAGGGTGGTGAATCTCTGGAATTCTCTGCCCACTGAGGTGGTGGAGGCTACCTCACTGAATATGTTTAAGGCGCGGATGGATGGATTCCTGATCGGTAAGGGAATTAAGGGTTATGGGGATCAGGCGGGTAAGTGGTACTGATCCACGTCAGATCAGCCATGATCTTATTGAATGGCGGGGCAGGCTCGAGGGGCTAGATGGCCTACTCCTGCTCCTATTTCTTATGTTCTTATGTTCTTATCCCTCCATTCCCAGGCTGCTCATGTGACTATCCAGGTAAGTCTTAAACGATGTCAGCGTGCCTGCCTCCACCACCCTACTTGGCAGCGCATTCCAGGCCCCCACCACCCTCTGTGTAAAAAACATCCCTCTGATGTCTGAGTTATACTTCGCCCCTCTCAGCTTGAGCCCGTGACCCCTCGTGATCGTCACCTCCGACCTGGGAAAAAGCTTCCCACTGTTCACCCTATCTATACCCTTCATAATCTTGTACACCTCTATTAGATCTCCCCTCATTCTCCGTCTTTCCAAGGAGAACAACCCCAGTCTACCCAATCTCTCCTCATAGCTAAGACCCTCCATACCAGGCAACATCCTGGTAAACCTTCTGTGCACTCTCTCCAATGCCTCCACGTCCTTCTGGTAGTGCGGCGACCAGAACTGGACGCAGTACTCCAAATGTGGCCTAACCAGCGTTCTATACAGCTGCATCATCAGACTCCAGCTTTTATACTCTATACCCCGTCCTATAAAGGCAAGCATACCATATGCCTTCTTCACCACCTTCTCCACCTGTGTTGCCACCTTCAAGGATTTGTGGACTTGCACACCTAGGTCCCTCTGTGTTTCTATACTCCTGATGACTCTGCCATTTATTGTATAACTCCTCCCTACATTATTTCTTCCAAAATGCATCACTTCGCGTTTATCCGGATTAAATTCCATCTGCCACCTCTCCGCCCAATTTTCCAGCCTATCTATATCCTGCTGTATTGCCCGACAATGCTCTTCGCTATCCGCAATTCCAGCCACCTTCGTGTCATCCGCAAACTTGCTGATTACACCAGTTACACCTTCTTCCAAATCATTTATATATATCACAAATAGCAGATGTCCCAGTACAGAGCCCTGCGGAACACCACTGGTCACAGACCTCCAGCCGGAAAAAGACCCTTCGACCACTACCCTCTGTCTCCTATGGCCAAGCCAGTTCTCCACCCATCGAGCCACTTCTCCTTGTATCCCATGAGCCTTAACCTTCTTAACCAACCTGCCATGTGGGACTTTGTCAAATGCCTTACTGAAATCCATATAGACGACATCCACGGCCCTTCCTTCATCAACCGTTTTTGTCACTTCCTCAAAAAACTCCACCAAATTTGTAAGGCACGACCTCCCTCTTACAAAACCATGCTGTCTGTCACTAATGAGATTGTTCCGTTCTAAATGCACATACATCCTGTCTCTAAGAATCCTCTCCAACAACTTCCCTACCACGGACGTCAAGCTCACCGGCCTATAATTTCCTGGGTTATCCCTGCTACCCTTCTTAAACAACGGGACCACATTCGCTATCCTCCAATCCTCAGGGACCTCACCCGTGTCCAAAGAAGCGACAAAGATTTCCGTCAGAGGCCCAGCAATTTCACCTCTCGTCTCCCTGAGCAGTCGAGGATAGATGCCATCAGGCCCTGGGGCTTTGTCAGTTTTAATGTTCCCTAAAAAACCTAACACTTCCTCTCTTGTAATGGAGATTTTCTCTAACGGGTCAACACCTCCCTCCGAGACACTCCCGGTTAACACGCCCCTCTCCTTCGTGAATACCGATGCAAAGTATTCATTTAGGATCTCCCCTATTCCCTTGGGTTCTAAGCATAATTCCCCTCCTTTGTCCCTGAGAGGTCCGATTTTCTCCCTGACAACTCTTTTGTTCCTAACGTATGAATAGAATGCCTTAGGATTCTCCTTAATCCTGCCTGCCAAGAACATCTCGTGACCTCTTTTTGCCCTTCTAACTCCCCGTTTGAGATCTTTCCTACTCTCTCTGTATTCCTCCAGAGCTCCATCTGTTTTTAGTTGCCTGGACTTAACGTACGCCTCCCTTTTCATTTTAATCAGATCCTCAATTTCCCTGGTTATCCACGGCTCTCGAATCCTACCTTTCCTATCTTTCCTTTTTACAGGCACATGCCTATCCTGCAGCCTTATCAATAGTTCCTTAAAAGACTCCCACATGCCAGACGCGGACTTACCCTCGAACATCCTCTCCCAATCAACATCCACCAATTCCTGCCTAATCCGGCTATAGTCAGCCTTCCCCCAATTTAGCACCCTGCCCGTAGGACAGCACTCATCCTTGTCCATTACTATCCTAAAGTTAACAGAGTTGTGGTCACTATTTGCCACATGTTCCCCTACCGAAACTTTGACGACCTGGCCGGGCTCATTTCCCAGAACTAGGTCCAGTATAGCCCCCTCTCTAGTCGGGCTATCTACATACTGTTCCAAAGAACCTTCCAGTACGCATTTTACAAATTCCTCCCTGTCCGGTCCCCCAGCTCTAAGCACTTTCCAGTCTGTGCCAGGGAAATTAAAGTCCCCCACTACAACAACCCTATGTTTTCTGCACCTATCCAGAATCTCCTGACATATCCTTTCTTCCACTTCCCGTGGGCTGTTGGGTGGTCTGTAGTACACCCCCAGCATAGTGACTGCACCCTTCCTGTTTCTGAGTTCCACCCACAGCGACTCAGTACATGACCCCTCTAAGTTGTCTACCCTCTGCACCGCGGTAATATGCTCCTTAACTAATATCGCTACTCCCCCACCTTTTTTAGCCCCTCCTCTGTCTCGCCTAAAACACTTATACCCCGGAATATTCAGCTGCCAGTCCTGTCCTTCTTTTAACCAAGTTTCCGTCACCGCAACCACATCCAAATTCCGCACAAGCATTAAGGCCCTAAGTTCGTCTGTTTTACCCGTTACACTCCTCGCATTGAAGCAGATGCACTCCAGACCTCCAGGCCCAGTCAGGTCCTCCTCCTCCAGAGTGCTCCTCTTCTTAGCTAGCCTTGCCCTGGCCCCCAGCTCGACCCCAGCCTCAGTATTTACTGACCTCCTGTTTTGTTCCCCACCCCCCTGCCACACTAGTTTAAATCCTGCCGAAACACTCTAGCAAAACTCCCAGCCAGGATATTTGCTCCCTTCCAGTTAAGGTGTAACCCATCCTTTCTGTACAGTTGCCATCCTGACTTGAAGATTTCCCAGTTATCTATGAATTTAAAACCCTCCCTCTTGCACCAGTCCTTAGCCACGCGTTCAACTGTAGAATCTCCCTGTTCCGAGCCTCACTTGCACTAGGCACCGGGAGCAGTCCAGAGATTGCTACCCTGGAGGTCTTACTTTTTAGCCTAGCACCCAACTCCCTGAATTTCTCTCGTATGACCCCCCTGCTCTTCCTACCTACATCATTTCCCCCAATGTGTACAATCACATCCGTTTGACTACCTTCCTTTTTAAATATGCTTCCTACCCTCTTGGAGACATCCAGTACCCCGGCACCAGGGAGGCAGACTACCATCCTGGATTCTCGTTCAGTCCCACAGAAGCGCCTGTCCGTGCCTCTAACTATTGCGTCCCCCACAACTATCGCTCTCCTAAACCCCTTCTTTCCCTTCCGGACCCCTGAGCCTGTCTCCGTGGAGGCGATCTGGTCCTCGTGGCTTACCCCTGGAGGGTCATCCCCCTCCACAGAATCCAAAACAATATACCTATTTTGGAGAGGGACAACCACAGGGGATCCCTCCACAGACTGCTCACTCCCTTCCCTTCTCCCATCTGTTGCCCATCCCTTTCTCTTATGGGAGACTGCCACTGGGGTGCTTTCTGGCACATCACCCTTCTGACTATTACCCCTCCTAACCGTGACCCATGTGTCTTCCTTCCGAGACCCTGGTGTCACTACCTGACTATAACTTTTATCTATTACTCTCTCATTTTCCCTAACTAAACTGAGTTCATCGAGCCTCAGCTCCAGCTCCCTTACACGATCCTTCAGGAGATGCAGTTCCACACATCTGGCACAGATATGGACTTCCGGGAGGCAAGTTGTCTCCAGGAACTCTCACATCCCACACCGAATGCAGTATACTGGCCTCCCACTCATACCAGCCATGTCCTTTTTAGTTTTGGGGATAAAACAAAAAGGGGGTGTAACCGAAGAAAAACAAACAAACAACCTTCCTCACCGAAGCCCTGTGAGCCAAAGCCCTTATAGCTCTCACTCTGTCCCCTGCTCACTCCGCTGCCCGCTCAAAGGTTTTAAACCCTCCAAAATCTTCCCAGGCTGCTGCTGGGCCTATTTCCTGTTTAGAAAAAAAAACCTCTGATTTTTTTCACTAATTTAACTGAAAAATAATTAAATAAATTAGTGCACAAACAAGCTCCCTTACCCTCAGCCTGCTCCTGTGGAACAATGAGTTTTATTGGACAGATCATTTTCTCTCCCCCCTTCCTATCGGCTTCCCTTTCCCAAGGCCTGTCAAATCTCGCAGGGCTCACTCACTAGCTTGGGACTGTGGCCACCTTCTCCCCATTTCCCATGCTAGCCCATTGTGCCATTTCGGTCAAGCTATTTGCCACCAGTCCATGCCTGCAACAATCCTCACATCCTATCTTTCTTCCTCATATTCCCTGTCACCACACTCTGCCTCCAGCCAGCAATTTGTTTTTTAAAATATCTTTGGAACTGTGGGCCCGATTTTACCATTTTGATTCTTAGTGCTGAATCTGGGCATTATTCAGATCCGACTCGGAAACCTGTTCTCGGGCGCCTCCATCCGCACTCAGCCCGAAAAAAAAGTTGCGAGTCTGAATCGCACTGTGGGCGGGGCTTATCACACCGGAAACGCTGCTGCTCCAATGGGAGTCTTCAACTGCGCATGCGCAGTAAAATAAATTTGAAAACCGCTGCCCTGCCACATCGCTCCCAGGCCACATAAAATGGGAGATATGGCCCCCACAGACATTGTCCCACCCCCACAACATAACCATCACCCTTATCCACCCACCCCTCCCCCTGCTACCCAGACCGAATGTGACCCCCTGCCTCCTTTCCTCCCCCGCCCCCCCCACCCCCCACGGATCGCCTGCAGAGTGGCAGCGGACCCCCTCTTCGCAACCCCTCACTGATCACCCGCAGAGTGGCAGTGGACCCCCCCCACCAGAGATCCATCTGGCCCTCCTCCTCACCCACCTCTCCCCCACCAGAGAACAATTTGGCCTCCATCCTCACCTACACCCTCCCCAATCTCGCCCACCAGAGAATGATCTGGCCTCCCTGCTCCACGACCCCCCCCCACCACCGATCTGAGTCAGAGAGCAGCCGGAAGCTCTGAACTTACCTCTTCAAAAGCTGGAGCGCCTGAAACAGACTTTTGCCAAGCAGGTCTTTTTCAGCCATATCTGGACGGGCGAACACGATGGTAAAGGGGGAAATGCTGGTACGTTTGGGCGTGCAGCCCATTAAGTCAATTTAAATGTATGCAAATGCATTTAAATTGACGAAGCGCCCATTTTGGGCGCTGTCCCAATTGCATCCATTTTCGGGCCTTGGTAAAGGGGGAATTGGCATTGGTGCAGATCGTGCTATTCGCCTTATGCCCAACTTTATCAAGTTTTTGCGCCTGAAAATGGGTGCAACGCAATGGTAAAATCGGGCCCAATGAATGGAACATAGTGCTATAAACATCTTAAAAACAAATTGCTTGATTCCCAACTTATTGTTGGAAAGCTGGTTAGGTGCTTCGGCTGCAAATGAAAATTAAAGAGGACAGGAAGTGTTAGGTTGCTGGGACACATGGTGGCAAGGAAAGGGATACAGGATTGAGGAAGGAGGAGAGGGAAGGGACAAGGAGGCCTCTTGTTACCTTCAGAGGGGAGTGTATTAAGGGATAAGATATGTAATGAGCCAGACGTGATAAAAGATCTTAAAGTAAGGGAACACTTAGGAAGCAGTGATCATAATATGGTAGAATTCAGTCTGCAATTTGAAAGAAGGAAGGCAGAATCAGATGTGAAGGTTCTACAGTTAAATAAAGGTAATTACAGGCGCATGAGGGAGGAACTGACAAAAATCGACTGGAAGCAGAGCCTAATGGGAAAGACAGTAGAACAGCAATGGCAGGAGTTTCTGGGAGTAATTGAGGACACAGTGCAGAGGTTCATCCCAAACAAAAGAAAGGTTATCAGAGGGGGGATTAGGCAGCCATGGCTGACAAAGGAAGTCAGGGAATGCATCAAGGCAAAAGAGAGAGCCTATAATGTGGCAAAGAGTAGTGGGAAGTCAGAAGATTGGGAAGGCTATAAAAACAAACAGAGGATAACAAAGAGAGAAATAAGGAAGGAGAGGATCAAATATGAAGGTAGGCTAGCCAGTAACATTAGGAATGATAGTAAAAGTTTCTTTAAATACATTAAAAACAAACGGGAGGCAAAAGTAGACATTGGGCCGCTCCAAAATGACGCTGGTAATCTAGTGATGGGAGACAAGGAAATAGCTGAGGAACTTAATAAGTACTTTGCGTCAGTCTTCACAGTAGAAGACATGAGTAATATCCCAACAATTCAGGAAAGTCAGGGGGCAGAGTTGAATATGGTTGCCATCACAAAGGAGAAAGTGCTAGAGAAACTAAAAGGTCTGAAAATTGATAAATCTCCGGGCCCAGATGGGCTACATCCTAGAGTTCTAAAGGAGATAGCTGAAGAAATAGTGGAGGCGTTAGTTATGATCTTTCAAAAGTCACTGGAGTCAGGGAAAGTCCCAGAGGATTGGAAAATCGCTGTTGTAACCCCACTGTTCAAGAAGGGAACAAGAAAAAAGATGGAAAATTATAGGCCAATTAGCCTAACCTCAGTTGTTGGCAAAATTCTAGAATCCATCGTTAAGGATGAGATTTCTAAATTCTTGGAAGTGCAGGGTCGGATTAAGACAAGTCAGCATGGATTTAGTAAGGGGAGGTCGTGCCTGACAAACCTGTTAGAGTTCTTTGAAGAGATAACAAATAGGTTAGACCAAGGAGAGCCAATGGATGTTATCTATCTTGACTTCCAAAAGGCCTTTGACAAGGTGCCTCACGGGAGACTGCTGAGTAAAATAAGGGCCCATGGTATTCGAGGCAAGGTACTAACATGGATTGACGATTGGCTGTCAGACAGAAGGCAGAGAGTTGGGATAAAAGGTTCTTTCTCAGAATGGCAACCGGTGACAAGTGGTGTCCCGCAGGGTTCAGTGTTGGGGCCACAGCTGTTCTCTTTATATATTAACGATCTAGATGACGGGACTGGGAGCATTCTGGCCAAGTTTGCCGATGATACAAAGATAGGTGGAGGGGCAGGTAGTATTGAGGAGGTGGGGAGGCTGCAGAAAGATTTAGACAGTTTAGGAGAGTGGTCCAAGAAGTGGCTGATGAAATTCAACGTGGGCAAGTGCGAGGTCGTACACTTTGGAAAAAAGAATAGAGGCATGGACTATTTTCTAAACGGTGACAAAATTCATAATGCTAAAGTGCAAAGGGACTTGGGAGTCCTAGTCCAGGATTCTCTAAAGGTAAACTTGCAGGTTGAGTCCGTAATTAAGAAAGCAAATGTAATGTTGTCATTTATCTCAAGAGGCTTGGAATACAAAAGCAGGGATGTACTTCTGAGGCTTTATAAAGCACTGGTTAGGCCCCATTTGGAGTACTGTGAGCAATTTTGGGCCCCACACCTCAGGAAGGACATACTGGCACTGGAGCGGGTCCAGCGGAGATTCACACGGATGATCCCAGGAATGGTAGGCCTGACATACGATGAACGTCTGAGGATCGTGGGATTATATTCATTGGAGTTTAGGAGGTTGAGGGGAGATCTGATAGAAACTTACAAGATAATGAACGGCTTAGATAGGATGGACGTAGGGAAGTTGTTTCCATTAACAGGGGAGACTAGGACGCGGGGGCACAGCCTTAGAATAAAAGGGAGTCACTTTAGAACAGAGATGAGGAGAAATTTCTTCAGCCAGAGAGTGGTGGGTCTGTGGAATTCATTGCCACAGAGGGCTGTGGAGGCCGAGACGTTGAGCGTCTTCAAGACAGAAATTGATAAATTCTTGATTTCTCGAGGAATTAAGGGCTATGGGGAGAGAGCGGGTAAATGGAGTTGAAATCAACCATGATTGAATGGTGGAGTGGACTCGATGGGCCGAATGGCCTTACTTCCGCTCCTATGTCTTATGGTCTTATGGTCTTAAGAGAAGTGGAAGAATAGAAGCTAATTGTATACTTTAAAGGTGAAAGGGAGGCAATAGGAGTGAGTGTTCTCTTCAAGATAACCAGGTGGTGAGAGATATAACCGAAGCCTACAGGATATTCCAAACACAAACTATGTGGTTGACTCTTAACTGCCCTCTGAAATAGCTGAGCAAGGCATACAGTTATACCAAACCATTGCAGAAATGTAAGAAACGGGATGAGCATCAACCAAGGCACCTGGAATGACAATGGCACACCATACTCTGTAAAGTCCTCCTCACAAATATTGAGGGGTTTGTGCCAAAATTGGGAGAGATGTTTCACAGACTGATCAAGCCAACAGCCTGACATATGGCTCACTGAACCATACCTATAATGAGTAACTCAGACTCCACCATTACCATCCTTGGGTATACCTGCCCTGCATGAGAGGCAGGGACACAGTGCTATACCGCCAGGAAGAAATTGCCCTGGGAGTCAACATTGACTTCGGAGCCCCTGAAATCTCATGCCATCAGGCCAAACAGGAGCAAAGAAACTTCCTGCTGATTACCATCACTCCTCCATGTTGAACAATAGTTGAAAGAGGCACTGAGGGCAGCAAGGGCAGAGAATGTATTCAGGGTGGGGAACTTCAAAGACCATCACCAAGAGTTGCTTGGTAACACCACTGAATGAGCAGGCTGTGTCATGAAGGATGTATCTTCCAAACTGCAGCAGGTGGTGGTGAGGGAACCAACAGGAGGGAAAAACATACTTGACCCCCCCGCCCCCACCCCCCATTTGTCACAGGTGCATCGGTCCATGAGAGTACTGATGGGAGAATATTGCACAGTCTTTATGGATACAAAGTCCCAGATTCATATGAGGATACTGTCCCTCATGTGGTGTGCCACTACCACCATGCTAAATGGGATAGAGTCAAAACAATCTAACATCAAAATTGGGCATCCATAAGTGGTGCCTCCATTCAATCCCTCCACCACCGACGCTCAGTAGCAGCAGTGTGTACTATCTACAAGATGCACTGCAGCAATTCACTAAAGATACTTAGACAGCACCTTGCAAACCCACAACCCCTTCCATCTAGGACAATTATCTGTTCCCAGATAATTGGGAATACGACCACCTGCAAGTTCCCCTCCAAGCCACTCACCATCCTGACTTGGAAATATTTTGCTGTTTCTTCGCAGTCGCTGGGTCAAAATCCTGGAATTCCCTCCCTAACAGCATTTTGGGTCAATCCACAGAACATGGACTGCAGCGATTCAGGAAGGCAGCTCACCACCACCTTTTCAAGGGCAACTCGAGATGGGCAATAAATGCTGGCCAGCCAGCAACGCCCATGTCCCATGAATGAATTTTTTAAAAAAGTATTCGTGCACCTTCAGCAGCAGCAGTGGAATTCAACCAAAGTCTGAGTACTCATGACTTAGTATATCTTTCACTACACTGTCACCATCAAGCCAAGGTGGCAACTCTAGTTCAATGAGGAGTGCAGGAGAGCATACCAGGAACAGCATCAGCCATGCTTAAAATGAGCTGTCAACCTGGTGAAGCTACAAGTTATGCAAGTGCCAGGCAATGCACATCTCCAACAAGAGAGAATTTAACCATCTCCCCAGGACATTCAATGGCATTACCATCCCCACCAAAAACATCCTGGGGTTACTATTGATCAGAAACTGAACTGGACCAGCCATATAAATACTGTGGCCACAAAAGCAGGTTAAAGGCTGGGAATTCTGTAGTGAATAACACCTCTGCATTCCTAGAGCTTGTCCACCACCTATAAGGTACAAGTTTGGAGCGTGATGAAATACTCTCCACTTGTTTGAATGAGTGCAATTCCAAAAATACTCTCGAAGTTCAACACTATCTGGGATAAAGTAAGCCTCAACTTAAAGCCATTTGCTCTTTCTGCTTCAAACACTCCATATGACAGTGAATTCCACTCTTACACCACTCTCACTGTGTAAAGAAATCCCTTTAAACTTCTTTCTATGATTTATTAACGGCGATCTTATGTTTATAACCCTTGATCTGGGCTCACCCACAAATGGAAACCATTGCTCGATAGCTAATAAATAATTTATCCCTTTTTTCAGTTCTCTGTTCCATGTCACAAGTTGGAAAGTGGACCAAAAAGTTTGAGTTTCCCTGAGTTTCAAGGGTTGAGGTAACTCTTAGCTTGATTTCCAAATCAAAGGTGCGAGGCCTGGAAATGCGCTATCTATACTCGCGGCCTGTGAAATATTGCATCATGGGTGACAATCTAAATCTACTCGATACTATTTAATTGGAAGTGGGTTCTCGATTGAAGATGAAATCATGTGGAGATGAGTGTGAAATTTATTATATGTTGGGCAGAACAGGAAAATTGTTTCCAAGTGTGCTGAGAATTTTCTAAACTTATTTGTATTCGTGATTGTCGAGTACTCTTCTAATATGAAGCTAAAAGTGGAACAATTGCAGTTAAAATTGTAGCTAAACATTGCCTTAAGTTGAAAGTTCATCGGCAAAGTTCAATTTTCAGCAGTCATGTTCATGTTGTCCATTAGAAATTTAGAGTTCAAGTGAAATCAGATGCATAGGATATTATGCTAATCACTTTTTACATGGGTAATGAGAATTGCATGCAAAATGTTCAGCGAATTGAATGCCACAAATTCAGTATTCTATAAACATTCAGGCACTACCACCTGCTGGGATATCTACTATATGAATTACAGGCTCTAATCAAACATATCATCAATTGCAAATGCATTCAAATAGAATGCATTTGACAATAATATTGGATGAGATGTGTCAGTAAATTCAAGATACTATTTATCAGAGACAGGACCTATTTGGAAATCTTCATCCAAGTCCAAACCTTGAAAGCAGAGAAGTTTGTTCCATATGTCAATACTCTCTATTCATTCAGCGACTATTCCACAGAATTGAAACTGAACCCTGCTCATTTAAAATGTTGTGACCAAAATAAAATCATGCAGATTGTCCTCATTCAGTAATTTCATTAGCCCTGGCATTTAAATATATTCTTATTGACAGACCCCAGGAAATAATTGGTTACGGAGAAAATACCCCATGAAAAGAACTGTCTCCATTAACTTGTGTCAGCTAAATTGAAAGAATGCCCAAAGGTACTTTGATGCAGATATGAGTGTGATGTTATAGTGAGGATAAGAATTAAATTGGAAATCAGGGGACTTTAATGAAGTTAAAAACATTTTAATCCCTTATTTTAATACATTAGTATATCAATGTTTTTAAAGGGACACAGGTGAAACCGCAAAAAACGATGTCATTTTAACCATGGTAACATTGGGCCCTATTTTACCATTGCCTCACGCCCGATTTCGGGCACGAAAACGTGGTAAAGTCAGGTGAGAGGCCATCATCACGATCCGCACCTGCATCTGCGCAGATCGCCACTTTACCGAAACCCGGGAATGATGGCGATCCGCTTCATGCCCAAAACGGGCGCAACGGGGATTTAAACAGGCGGCACGGTAGCACAGTGGTTAGCACTGCTGCTTCACAGCTCCAGGGTCCCAGGTTCGATTCCCGGCTTGGGTCACTGTCTGTGTGGAGTTTGCACATTCTCCTCGTGTCTGCGTGGGTTTCCTCCGGGTGCTCCGGTTTCCTCCCACAGTCCAAAGATGTGTGGATTAGGTTGATTGGCCAGGTTAAAAATTGCCCCTTAGAGTCCTGAGATGCGTAGGTTAGAGGGATTAGCGGGTAAAAGACGTGGGGGTAGGGCCTGGGTGGGATTGTGGTCGGTGCAGACTCGATGGGCCGAATGGCCTCCTTCTGCACTGTAGGGTTTCTATGGGTTTCTAAATGCATTTGCATGCATTTAAATTGAATTAATGAACTGCCCGCCCAACCTTATCAGCATTTCCCCCTTTACCACCGCGTTTGCCAATCCGGAACCGCGCCGTAATGGACCTGCTGAATAAAAGTCTGAATCAGGCGCTTCATCAGTGAGGGTCGGCTGATTCAGAATCGCTGATATTTTTGCAGGCAGAGTGCATATGGGGGCGCCTGAGAACAGGACTAAAAGTCGGATCTGAAACACTCAGTTTCAAGTCTGCCCAGCTCTTGGAATCAAAATGGTAAAATAGGGCCCTAAATGTTAAAAGTAAGCATGTAAGTTCACAATGAAAATTTATCTAAAATTTAAAAGATAATCAATGAGAAGAAATTGGCCAGATAAATTATCACGTAGATTACCAATTAATTTGGAACATGGGAACATGACTAAGTTATTCAACCATTGAATTAATCTGGCCAGGGGATGTGTATCCAGCAGAGGGAGAAAGGGGGATGAGATCCTGCAGGCGGAATGTAGCGAACTCGGTAGGTTGGCCATTCTTCTGGTTTTGTGCCAGGCAGTCCAACTTTCAGTGGGTCCATGTCGATTCCAGCACTGGATCATCTTATGTCCAATGTTTTGAATTTAGTAATGCCAAGCCTCAGGCAACCAATAGGATATTTATTTGTGGGCACAGACTGGCCAAAAATGTTATTTTAAATTAACCTGATATTAAACAATGAAGATTAGCGGCTGGGCGGTTCCAAATAGCCACCTTACCAGCTGGTCCTTCCAGAGAGAAGCTGCCCATTCCTTTGAGAACAACAAAAAAAAGTTTGATATTTCTGTCAGGATGCTCACCAAACATCACTCTTGTTGTTGTTTGAGTGACAATTAGATTTCCAGGTCAGCCTTAGGGCTTTGTCTGTACCTGTTGTAGCACAGTAGGTTAATAGTTATGCTCATGAGATGTTGATGTGTATCATGACGTAAGAGTGACATCAGAGTCATGTGCTGGAGATCCTAAGGACACGATGGAATAGCGCACACACGAGAGATGCACTTAACGAGTAGGTTATCATGCAAATAAAATAATTTTGAAGAAATCTACCCGAGTCAAACATAAGGCCCCATGCATGGAGGGAACCCCTCCCAGTATAAATTAGGCCATGAAGTAAGCCACAAAACATGGTAGCAGAGGTAGAGACATCAATCTAACACTGATTTGGTGCCATTGGTAACACATCTACAAGGAGAAATTGGAAGAGAAATTCTTTGATTTGATTTTTGATTTATTACTGTCACATGTATTTACAGTGAAAGGTATTGTTTCTTGCGCCTATGCAGACAAAGCATACCGTTCATAGAGAAGGAAACGAGAGAGTGCAGAATATAGTCTTACAGTCATAGCTGGGGTGTAGAGAAAGATCAACTTAATGCAAGGTTCATTCAAAAGTCTGACAGCACAACAGGGAAGAAGCTGTTCTTGAGTCTTTACCTCTACCTCTGAGTCGGTTGGTACGTGACCTCAGACTTTTGTATCTTTTTCCCGAAGGAAAAAGGTGGAAAAAAGATTGGAAAGGAAGAATAAGAATACTTCCCTTGATGAGAGCAAACTGATAATCAGTAGCAATCCAACTGCCAGTCGAGCAGTCACTGACCTTTCCGCAGCCGTTCAAAAATCGTCAAGGTCCACAGAGGAGCCAACGTTGGGAGTTGTGGAATAAACACTTCCAACACTATTGAGAAGTGTTGGGTTTGCATGCCAGGTTAGTTCGCCTATTTCTGATGTCCTCCTGACACAGGGCAGAGAGGAGCTCTTTTCAGACTTGGAAAATGTTCTAAAAGCATTCATTGCATTCCTCAACCCAAAGTGGTTCTATATACGTGACAGGTCAAAGTTAGGGAGCACATTCGGGCAATAATCTGTCAAAATACCAAGGTTTTGGATAACTCTGGTGGTTAGGCCCAAAAGTGGCATCCACACCCACACTAAAGCCTGCCAAAATGAGCAAAAGGGCTGGAAACGCTACAAAAGCCATCTATCTTGAGGTGCTTATGCTGCAGCAAGATTGCCTAGCAGGGGGTACAGGGTATTTCCAATGTGGAAAGACAAGACACTTGATGCAGTTCTGTAAATCTAAAAAAGAATTGAAGGAAGAAGGCAAGAGAATGTCTATGAAATGCTGACAATTCAAGAAATTGTGAATAAAGCAAGAAATGAGAATATAGATTTCCTAAGGGATCACAAACAAGACTTTTGGGTCAGTCACTATGGAAGTTAAAGGCTTTAAAACTGACTTCAAACTTGACACTCCAACGCCGGCATCTCCACTTCAAACTTGACACCAGACTTGGCGCTACAATACTGGCTGATCATCTGGAATGGCTCAAAACCATATGCATCCAGGCAGTTTAACCTCAGTGGTGGGAAAACTTCTAAAAATGATAATCTGGGACAGAATTAAATGTGGATTAATGAAAGAAAACCAGCACTGATTTCTTTAGGGAAAATCATGGTTAACGAATTTGATTTGAGTTTTTTGAAGCAACGTGGATGGTTAATGAGGATAATGTGGTGTACCGGGATTTTCAAAAGGCATTTTAGAAAGCATCACATGACAGGTTTCTCAGCAAAGTTTAGCTTGAGCTGCGAATCACTCAAAACCAGCTGCACTGGGCCAGAAATGTCGCTTGTATATCTGAGACCAGACTCCGGAGCAATTGCTCAACTCATTCATAGCAACAGACTCCCAGGAGGATGGCAGAAATTCTTTGGAGAGGTCATTGATGCATCACTGATGAAGTTAAGCCCCACAGACTCATGGGAAACTTTAGTTTGTGAATGACCAAAATGGCAAAGGCTCATTTGGGAATGCACCAGACACATTGAGCTACTTAATTGGAAACCTGCAGAAGCAAAGTTGAGGCATTGGAGGGAGTATACAAACTTCCAAACAAGCCATCTGCCCAACCTTTCAAGCACCAGCTGCCCCATATGCAGTAGAGGCTGCAGATAATGCACTGAATTTATCAGCCATCTTAGAATTTATCAAGCCAGTGTCAAAGCAGATCATCCTCGAACCTAAGGGACTGCCTAAAAAGGAGAAGCCCATGGAATAAAAAGGACCACAGCAAACGAATTTCTCTGAGAGACGAGAAACAATTGTTTTTCAGACAGGAGGAGGTATCCAAAGGTTCACCATTGGATTGCTGCGCTTCTTGATCTATAATAATGACGTGCCGGAATTTTATCGACACACAGGAACAGCATTCTCTATTGGCCTCAAGCAGGATCTTATGAGCCTCGGGCAGGCGAGGTGGTAAAATTCTGGCAATAGATTTGGGTGTGCAGGGCACAATTTCAAACTTCATAATAGCAAGCAAGAAGAAAGGCAATATAAAATAAAGGTTACCATTTTAAAGGAGGTGCAGGAGCAGAGATATCTGGGGATATGTGTGCACAAATTGTTGAAGATGGTACGGAGAGTTAAGAAAACAGTTAATAAGGCATTTGAGATCCTGGGTTTTCTCGAGACATTTTCTGCCGCTGATAAAGCTAATGTCTCTAAAGTTGATAAATCCAATGCATTATCTGCAGACTCTCTCCAAGGTTGGAAAATCCCACCTGAGGTCAATGGACCTTTGTATGGTCCATGTCCCGCCTGTTTTAATTCCTGTGGTGGGCGAGATGGTAAAATTCCACCCATTGAGTACAAAAGCAAGGAAATTATAGAACCTTTATAAGATACTCACTCTGACAAAGGGTCATCCAGACTCCAAATGTTGGCTCTGTTCTCTCCTCACAGATGCTGTCAGACCTGTTGAGATTTTACAGCATTTTCTGTTTTTGTTTCAGATTCCAACATCTGCAGTATTTTGCTTTTATCTTTAAGATAAGGGTTTATCCTGAACTGGGACATTGCGTCCAAATCTGGACACTGCACTTAAGGAAGGATGGGAAGGTATTGAAGAGCGTGCAGAAAACATTTACAAGAATGGGCTGAGAAACTTCAGTTACATGGATAAATTGACAAACCCGGAGGGTCCTTTTGGAGGGAAGGGGGAGGAGTGGCTTGATTATGATGTTGAAAATCATGGAGTGTCTGGACAGAGTAGGTAGGGTACTGTTCCCATTGGTGGAAAGATGAAGAACCAAAGGGCAAAGATTTAAGTGATTTTCAAAATAAGCAATGATAATATGAGGAAAAACTGTAATCACTCAATAAGTGATTAGGATCTGCCATGCACTGCTGAGAATGTGATGGTGGCAAATTCAATCATGGCTTTCAAAGAAAGAATTGGATCATTTTTAAGAGAAAATAATTTGCAAGGCTATGGGGAAAAGGCAGAGTGAGATTAGATGAGTTCTTACTGAGAGCTGGCGTGGACATGACAAGCCAATAGTCTCCTTCTCAGCTGTAACTCATCTCTGATTCTATGTCTGATTTGTCCCTCAATTACATTTACCCACCTTAACGCCATAACCCTAACAAACATGTATCTCTGTCACCCTTAAATTCTCGTTGTCCGAGAATCCATAACCTTTTGGGAAGATTTTTTAAAATTTATTTTATAGGATGTGGGCATCACTGGCTAGATCAATATTTATTGCACACCCCTACTTCCTCTTAAGGTGGTGGTGAACTGCCTTCTTGAACTGCCAAGTGGTGTAGGTAAACCCACAGTGCTGTACATAGGGTATTCCAGGATTTTGACCCAGTGACAGTGAAGGAACGGTGATATAGTTCCAAGACAGGATGGTATGTGGCTTGGAGGAGAACTTGAAGGTGGTCAGTAGTGCGAATGATACATGTCACATATCAGCCCAAGCATCAACATTGTCCAGGTCTTGCTGCTTTTGGACAAAGACCACTTTAGTATCTGAGGAGTTGCAAATGGTGCTGATCATTGTGCAATCACCAGCGAATATCCTGACTTAATGATGGAGAGAAGGTCATTGATGAAGCAGCTGAAGATGGTTGGGCCTAGGACATTACCCTGAGGAACTTCTGCAGAGATGTCCTGGAAATGAGATGATTGACCTCTAGTAATACAACCATCTTCCTTTGTGCCAAGTATGACTCCAACCAGTGGAGAATTTTCTCCATGATTCCCATTCACTTTAGTTTTGCTCAGGCTCCTTGATACCACACTCGGTCAAATACTGACTTGATGTCAAAGACATTCACTGTCATCTCACCTCTTGAGTTCAGCTTTTCTGTCCATGTTCTTGGATCAAAACTGTAATGAGTTCAGGAGATGAGTAGTCCTAGCAGAACATCAGTGAGCATGTACTGGCTGTGTCAGTGCTATTTAATAGCTCTTCAAATGACTCCTTCCATCACTTCACTGACACTCAAGGTTAGACCTGATGGGGGGGTAATTGGTAGGATTGAATTTGTCATGCTTTTTGTGAACAAGACATACATGGACAATTTTCCACCTGTTCCGGCAGATGCCAGTGTTGTAGCTGTACTGGAGCATCTTGGCTAGTGACAAAGATTGTTTTGGAGATCATCTCTAGCACTGCTGCTGGAATGTTGTCAAGGCCCAGAGCCTTTGCAATATCTTTAGTTACTACTTATATCAGGTGGCGTGAACTGAATTGGCTGAAGACTGGCATGTGAGATACTGGACATCTCTGGAGGAGGCCAAAATTGGAATCTTCTCCGCACTTTAGGCCAAAGATGGTTGTAAATGCAGCTTTACAAAGATTGTATTGTAAATGCAATCCCCCATCCTTTAGGGTAAGGATATTTAATATTTGTTTAAAATTGTCTACCACCATTCATAGAACATAGAACAGTACAGCACAGAACAGGCCCTTCGGCCCACGATGTTGTGCCGAGCTTTGTCTGAAACCCAGATCAAGCTATTTCCTCCCTATCATCCCGAAGTACTCCATGTGCCTATCCAATAGCTGCTTAAATGTTCCTAAGGTTTCTGACTCCACTATCCCTGCAGGCAGTCCATTCCACACCCCAACCACTCTCTGAGTAAAAAACCTACCTCGGACATCCTTCCTATATCTCCCACCATGATCCCTATCGTTATGCCCCCTAGTTACCGCTCCATTCACCCGAGGAAATAGTCTTTGAACGTTCACTCTATCTATCCCCCTCATCATCTTATAAACCTCTATCAAGTCTCCTCTCAACCTCCTCCGCTCCAAAGAGAAAAGCCCAAGTTCCCTCAACCTTTCCTCATAAGACCTACCCTCCAAACCAGGCAGCATCCTGGTAAATCTCCTTTGCACTCTTTCCAGTGTCTCCACATCCTTCTTGTAGTGTGGTGACCAGAACTGCACACAATATTCCAAATGTGGTCTCAGCAAGGTCCTGTACAGTTGCAGCATAATTCCACGGCTCTTAAACTCCAACCCCCTGTTAATGAACGGCAACACACTATAGGCCTTCTTCACGGCTCTATCCACTTGAGTGGCAACCTTCAGAGATCTGTGGATATGAACCCCAAGATCTCTCTGTTCCTCCACATTCTTCAGAACCCTACCTTTGACCCTGTAATCCACATTTAAATTTGTCCTACCAAAATGAATCACCTCGCATTTGTCAGGGTTAAACTCCATTTGCCGTTTTTCAGCCCATCTCTGCATCGTATCTATATCTCTTTTCAGCCTACAACAGCCCTCCACCTCATCCACTACTCCACCAATCTTGGTGTCATCAGCAAATTTACTGATCCACCCTTCAGTCCCCTCCTCCAAGTCATTTATAAAAATTACAAATAGCAGAGGACCAAGCACTGATCCCTGTGGCACTCCACTGGTAACCGGTTTCCAGTCCGAAAATTTTCCATCCACCACCACCCTCTGTCTTCTGTTAGATAGCCAGTTACCTATCCAATCGGCTATCCATTCATGACTGGTGGCTGGACTGCAGATCTTCGATCTGATCTGTTGGTTATGAAATACTTAGGCTTGTCGATTGTATGTTGCGTCCACTGTTTGGCACGCTAGTAGTCTTGTGTTGCAGCTTCATCAGGTTAGAAGTTCATTTTTAGGTATTCCTGATGCCTCTCCTGACATGCACCCCTGCACTAAGAGAACCAGAGTTCATCCCCAGCTTGGTTGTAATGGTGGAGTGGGGGTTATGCCAGACGATAAGGTTACAGATTGTGGTTGAATACAATTCTGCTGCTGACAATGATGCACAGTACCAAGTGGATATGTAATTAGATATGTTCAAAATCTATCCCATTCAGCCTCGCGGCACTGCCACAAAAAGCAATGGATGGTATCATCAATGTGAAGATGGGACCTCGTCTCCACAAGGACTGTGCAATGGTCACTACTATCGTCTGTGACAGGTGGGTTGGTGAGGATGAAGTTAAATAGGTTTTTCTCTCTTGGTCCCTCATCTTCTAACCAGTCTAGCAGTTATATCCTTGAGGGCTCAGCCAACTCAGTGAGTAGTAGTGCTACCAATCCACTGTTGGTGATGGATATTGTGGCCCCTATCCAGAATACATTATATGCCTTTGCCACCCTCAGTGCTTCTTTCAACTGGTACTCAATGTGGAGAAGTATTGATTCATCACTTGAGGAGTGAGCATGGAATGGTGGTGTGTGGTAAGTGATTGGAGGTTTCCTTGCCCATGTTGATTCTGATGCCATGAAACTTCTTGAGGTCTGGAGTTGATGTTGCGGACTCCTGGGGTAACTCCCTCTTGACTGTATTCAACTATGCTGCCACCTCTGATGGGTCTGTCCTGTTGGTGGGACAGCATATACCCAGAGATGGCAATGGAGGAGTCAGGGACATTTGCGTTGAGATGATTTGGTGAGTATGACTGTGTCAGGCTGTTTACTGACTATTCTGTGGGATAGTTCTTCCAATTTTGGCACAAGTTCCCAGATGTTAGTGGTGAGGACCTTGCAGCATTGACAGGTGTAGGTGTGCGATTGTCATTTCGGTGTCTCGGTCGATACTGGATAGTCTGACCGTTTTCAATTCTTCTTCACTTTGTAATGGTTTGGTAGAGCTGAGTAACTTGCTGGAGCTGCGGTTGACAAGTCCCTGGGTCCTGATGGATTTCATCCGAGGATCTTTAGAGAAATGTCTAGTGAGATAAGTGATGCATTGGTTTTAATTTTCCGATATTTAGTGAAGGTTCCATTCATTTGGAAAATAGTGAATTCAAAAAGGGAGGGAGACAGAAAGCAGGAAATTACAGGCAGGTTAGCCAAACACCTGCCACAGGGAAAAAGTGAGAAGCTATTATTCAAGACATTAAAGCAGGGCATTTAGATTAATTCCAGGTAATCAGGCAGAGTCAACATTTTGAGAGAGGGAAACCATGTTTAATTAATTTATTAGAGTTCTTTGATGAAGTGAGATGTGCTGTGGATAGAACATAAAAATAGAACATAGAAAAACTATAACACAGCACAGACCCTTCAGTCCACAAAGTTGTGCCGAACATGTCCTTACCTTAGCGATTACTAGGCTTACCTATAACCCTCTATCTTACTAAGTTCCATGTACTTATCTAAAAGTCTCTTAAAAGACCCTATCGAATCCGCCTCCACCACCGTTGCTGGCAGCCCATTCCACGCACCCACCACCCTCCAAGTGAAAAACTTACCCCTGACATCTCTTCTGTACCTACTCCCCAGCACCTTAAACCTGTGTCCTCTTGTGGCAACCATTTCTGGCCTGGGAAAAAGCCTCCGACTATCCACTCGATCAATACCACTCAACATCTTATACACCTCTATCAGGTCACCCCTCATCCTTCGTCTCTCCAAGGAGAAAAGGCCGAGCTCACTCAACCTATCCTCATAAGGCATGCTCCCCAACCCAGGCAACATCCTTGTAAATCTTCTCTGCTCCCTTTTGTAAGGCTTCCACATCCTTCCTGTAATGAGACAAACAGAACTGAGCACAGTACTCCAAGTGTGGTCTGACCAGGGTCTTATATAGCTGCAACATTATCTCATGACTCCAAAACTCAATTCCTCGATTGATGAAGGCCAGTACACCATACGCGTTCTTAACCACAGCCTCAACCTGCACAGCTGCTTGGAGCATGCTATGAACTCGGAACCCAAGATCCTTCTGATCTTCCACTCTGCCAAGAGTCCTACCATTAGTATTATATTCCGCCATCCTATTTGACCTGCCAAAATGAACCACCTCACACTTATCTGGGTTTAACTCCATCTGCCACTTCTCCACCCAGTCTTGCATCCTATCAATGTCTCGCTGCAACTTCTGACATCCCTCCACACTATCCACAACACCTCCAACCTTTGTGTCATCAGAAAACTTACCGACCCATCCCTCCACTTACTCATCCAGGTCATTTATTTTTTTTAAATCACAAAGAGTAAGATTCCCAGAACAGATCCCTGGGGCACTCAACTGGTGACCAACCTCCATGCAGAATATGATCCATCGAAAAAGGGAACCGGTGGATACTGAACCTAAGAATTCCAGAAGGCATTTGATAAGGTGTCACATTAAAAGTTAATGCGGAAAATAAAAGGTGATGGTGGGGGGAAGGAAGGAAGTGATGTTAAATATTGGCTTGGATAGAAAATTGGCTGGCTCACAGTAAACAGAGGGTAGGCATAAATGGGTTATTTTCTGGTTGGTAAGATGTAAAGAATGGTGTGCCACTGGGATCCGTACTGGGGCCTCAAGCTTTTAAAATTTGTATAAATTACTTGGATGAAGTGACCAAAGGTATGGTTGCGAAATATGCTGATGATACAAAGATAGGTAGGAAAGTGAGATGTGTGGAGGATATAAGATGGCTGCAAAGAGATAAAGATGGTTTGTGTGTGGGCAAAGATCTGACATGGAGTACAACATGGGAAAATACAAAATTGTTCATTTTGATTGGAAGAATAAAAAGAAACATAGTACATAAATGATGAGATTGCAGAGCTCAGAGATACAGAGGAATCTGGTGTCTTAGTCATGATTCGCAAAAGATTAATTTGCAGGTACAGCAGGTAATTAGGAAAGCAAATAGAATGTTATTGTTTAGTGTGAGGTGAATTGAATACAAAAGTAGGGATGTGATGCTTCAACTGTACAGGGCATTGGTAAGATCACATCTCGAACACTATATGCAGTATTGGTCTCCTTATTTCAGGAAGGATATAAATGTATTGGAAGCAGTTCAGAGAAGGTTTGATGAAGTAATACTTGAAACGGGAGGGTTGGACAAGCTCAGCTTGTGTCTGCAGGGGTTTAGAAGAAAAAGAGGCAGCTTATTTGAAGCATATAAGATTCTGAGGGATCTTGACAGGGTGGATGTGGAAAGGATGTTTCTTCTTATGCAGGAATCTAGAACTTGGGGGTCACTGAAAATTAATAAAACAATTGAACACTACAAAAGCCATCATGAATTCAATCGGTCAAGTTCTATGTCATTATGACTATATGTTTGCCATTTGGGCATCTTGCTCACCTTGCGTTAGGGAGAGCAACAAACTATTCAGCTATTCCATTCTTCACTCCCTTCAAGACACCAGATGAAGCTTTTTGGAATTTTAAAATGGCCTTTATTCAAGCTGTAGCTCAGCAAACAGCTTTCCACAATGTGGTCTACTGATCCCCAGAACAAAGGAATACAATGGTAATTATATCTTTAGGCTCAGCTGCAAGTAATTAACATGCATAAATCAAGATTGCACACTCCTCGAACGTGGAACAGTACAGCACAGAACAGGCCCTTCGGCCCACGATGTTGTGCCGAGCTTTATCTGAAACCAAGATCAAGCTATCCCACTCCCTATCATCCTGGTGTGCTCCATGTCTATCCAATAACCGCTTAAATGTTCTAAAAGTGTCTGACTCCACTATCACTGCAGGCAGTCCATTCCACACCCCAACCACTCTCTGCGTAAAGAACCTACCTCTGATAACCTTCCTGTATCTCCCACCATGAACCCTATAGTTATGCCCCCTTGTAATAGCTCCATCCACCCGAGGAAATAGCCTTTGAACGTTCACTCTATCTATCCCCTTCATCATTTTATAAACCTCTATTAAGTCTCCCCTCAGCCTCCTCCGCTCCAGAGAGAACAGCCCTAGCTCCCTCAACCTTTCCTCATAAGACCTACCCTCCAAACCAGGCAGCATCCTGGTAAATCTCCTCTGCACTCTTTCCAGCGCTTCCACATCCTTTTTATAGTGAGGTGACCAGAACTGCACACAATATTCCAAATGTGGTCTCAGCAAGGTCCTGTACAGTTGCAGCATAACCCCACGGCTCTTAAACTCCAACCCCCTGTTAATAAAAGCTAACACATGATAGGCCTTCTTCACAGCTCTTTCCACTTGAGTGGCAACCTTTAGAGATCTGTGGATATGAACCCCAAGATCTCTCTGTTCCTCCACAGTCTTCAGAACCCTACCTTTGACCCTGTAATCCACATTTAAATTAGTCCTACCAAAATGAATCACCTCACATTTATCAGGGTTAAACTCCATTTGCCATTTTTCAGCCCAGCTTTGCATCCTATCTATGTCTCTTTGCAGCCTACAACAGCCCTCCACCTCATCCACTACTCTACCAATCTTGGTGTCATCAGCAAATTTACTGATCCACCCTTCAGCCCTCTCCTCTAAGTCATTAATAAAAATCACAAAGAGCAGAGGACCAAGCACTGATCCCTGCGGCACTCCGCTAGCAACCTGCCTCCAATCCGAAAATTTTCCATCGACCACCACCCTCTGTCTTCGATCAGACAGCCAGTTACCAATCCAATCGGCCAACTTTCCCTCTATCCCACACCTCCTCACTTTCATCATAAGCCGACCATGGGGGACCTTATCAAACGCCTTACTAAAATCCATGTATATAAGAACATAAGAACATAAGAAATAGGAGCAGGAGTAGGCCATCTAGCCCCTCGAGCCTGCCCCGCCATTCAATAAGATCATGGCTGATCTGACGTGGATCAGTACCACTTACCCGCCTGATCCCCATAACCCTTAATTCCCTTACCGCTCAGGAATCCATCCATCCGCGCTTTAAACATATTCAGCGAGGTAGCCTCCACCACCTCAGTGGGCAGAGAATTCCAGAGATTCACCACCCTCTGGGAGAAGAAGTTCCTCCTCAACTCGGTCTTAAACCGACCCCCCTTTATTTTGAGGCTGTGTCCTCTAGTTTTAACTTCCTTACTAAGTGGAAAGAATCTCTCCGCCTCCACCATATCCAGCCCCCGCATTATCTTATAAGTCTCCATAAGATCCCCCCTCATCCTTCTAAACTCCAACGAGTACAACCCCAATCTCCTCAGCCTCTCCTCATAATCCAAACCCCTCATCTCCGGTATCAACCTGGTGAACCTTCTCTGCACTCCCTCCAATGCCAATATATCCTTCCTCATATAAGGGGACCAATACTGCACACAGTATTCCAGCTGCGGCCTCACCAATGCCCTGTACAGGTGCATCAAGACATCCCTGCTTTTATATTCTATCCCCCTCGCAATATAGGCCAACATCCCATTTGCCTTCTTGATCACCTGTTGTACCTGCAGACTGGGCTTTTGCGTCTCATGCACAAGGACCCCCAGGTCCCTTTGCACGGTAGCATGTTTTAATTTGTTTCCATTGAGATAGTAATCCCATTTGTTATTATTTCCTCCAAAGTGTATAACCTCGCATTTATCAACGTTATACTCCATTTGCCATATCCTCGCCCACTCACTCAGCCTGTCCAAATCTCTCTGCAGATCTTCTCCGTCCTCCACACGATTCACTTTTCCACTTATCTTTGTGTCGTCTGCAAACTTCGTTACCCTACACTCCGTCCCCTCCTCCAGATCATCTATATAAATGGTAAACAGTTGCGGCCCGAGTACCGATCCCTGCGGCACGCCACTAGTTACCTTCCTCCAACCGGAAAAACACCCATTTATTCCGACTCTTTGCTTCCTGTCGGATAGCCAGTCCCCAATTCACTTTAACACACTACCCCCAACTCCGTGTGCCCTAATCTTCTTCAGCAGCCTTTTATGGGGCACCTTATCAAACGCCTTTTGGAAATCCAAAAACACCGCATCCACCGGTTCTCCTCCATCAACCGCCCTCGTCACATCTTCATAAAAATCCAACATGTTCGTCAAGCACGACTTTCCCCTCATGAATCCATGCTGCGTCTGATTGATCGAACCATTTCTATCCAGGTGCCCTGCTATATCCTCTTTAATAATGGATTCCAGCATTTTCCCTACTACAGACGTTAAGCTGACCGGCCTATAGTTACCCGCCTTTTGTCTCCTTCCTTTTTTAAACAGCGGCGTAACATTAGCCGTTTTCCAATCAACCGGCACTACCCCAGAATGCAACATCAACTGCCCTACCTTCATCAACACACTTAGTTACCTCCTCAAAAAATTCTATCAAATTTGTGAGGCATGACTTGCCCTTCACGAATTCATGCTGACTATCCCGGATTAATCCGCATCTTTCTAAATGGTCGTAAATCCCATCTCTAAGGACCTTTTCCATCAATTTACCAACCACCGAAGTAAGACTAACCGGTCTATAATTACCAGGGTCAGTTCTATTCCCTTTCTTAAACAGAGGAACAACATTCGCCATTCTCCAGTCCTCTGGCACCATCCCCGTGGACAGCGAGGACCCAAAGATCAAAGCCAAAGGCTCTGCAATCTCATCCCTTGCCTCCCAAAGAATCCTAGGATACATTTCATCAGGCCCAGGGGACTTATCGACCTTCAGTTTATTCAAAACTGCCAGGACATCCTCCCTCCGAACATCTATTTCCTCCAGCCTATTAGCCTGTAACACCTTCTCTTCCTCAAAAACATGGCCCCTCTCCTTGGTGAACACTGAAGAAAAGTATTCATTCATCACCTCGCCTATCTCTACTGACTCCATACACAAGTTCCCACTACTGTCCTTGACCGGCCCTAACCTCACCCTGGTCATTCTTTTATTCCTCACATAAGAGTAAAAAGCCTTGGGGTTTTCCTTGATCCGACCCGCCAAGGACTTCTCGTGTCCCCTCCTAGTTCTCCTAAGCCCCTTTTTCAGCTCATTCCTTGCTAACTTGTAACCTTCAACCGAGCCATCTGAACCTTGTTTCCTCATCCCTACATAAGCTTCCCTCTTCCTTTTCACAAGACCTTCCACCTCTTTCGTGAACCATGGTTCCCTCACTCGGCCATTTCCTACCTGCCTGACAGGGACATACCTATCAAGGACATCCAGTATTTGTTCCTTGAAAAAGTTCCACTTTTCATTAGTTCCTTTCTCTGACCGTTTCTGTTCCCAACTTATGCCCCCTAATTCTTGCCTAATCGCATCATAATTACCTCTCCCCCAATTGTAAACCTTGCCCTGCCGTACGGCCCTATCCCTCTCCATTGCAATAACAAAAGACACCGAATTGTGGTCACTATCTCCAAAGTGCTCTCCCACAACCAAATCTAACACTTGGCCCAGTTCATTTCCCAGTACCAAATCCAATGTGGCCTCACCTCTAGTCGGCCTATCCACATATTGTGTCAGGAAACCCTCCTGCACACACTGCACAAAAACTGCCCCATCCGAACTATTTGACCTACAAAGGTTCCAATCAATATTTGGAAAGTTAAAGTCCCCCATGACAACTACCCTGTGACCCCCACACATATCAATAATCTGCTTAGCAATTTCTTCCTCCACATCTCTATTGCTATTTGGGGGCCTATAGTAAACTCCTAATAACGTGACCGCTCCTTTCCTATTTCTAACCTCAGCCCATATTACCTCAGTGTGCAGATCCCCCTCGAAGTGCCTTTCCACAGCCGTGAAACTATCCTTGATTAACAGTGCCACTCCTCCACCTCTTTTACCCGCTTCCCTACACTGACTGAAACATCTATACCCCGGAACGTCCAACAACCATTCCTGTCCTTGTTCTACCCACGTCTCCGTAATGGCCACAACATCATAGTCCCAAGTACCAATCCACGCCCCAAGTTCATCTACCTTGTTCTGGATGCTCCTTGCATTGAAGTAGACACACTTCAACCCACCTTCCTGTCTACCGGTACCCACCCTTGACCCCGATACCTTCCCCAATACCTCACCACCCTCACTGACTTCTGGACTACAACTCCTTTTCCCAATCCCCTGACAAATTAGTTTAAAGCCCCCTGAAGAGCCGTAACAAATTTCCCTCCTGGGATATCAGTGCCCCTCTGGTTCAGGTGCACCCTGTCCTGTTTGTACAGGTCCCACCTTCCCCAGAATGTGTTCCAATTATCCAAGTATCTGAAACCCTTCCTCCTACACCATCCCTGCAACCACATGTTTAACTGCACTCTCTCCCTGTTCCTCAACTCCCTATCACTTGGCACCGGCAACGTACCAGAGATGACCACATGTTTTGTCTTGGCTCTCAGCTTCCAGCCCAGCTCCAGAAATTCCTGCTTTAAATCCCCGTCCCTTCTCTTACCTATGTCATTGGTACCAATGTGTACCACGACTTGTGACTGTTTCCCCTCCCCCTTCAGAATCCGGAAAACACGGTCTGAGACGTCACGGACCTTGGCATCCGGTAGGCAACATACCATCCGTGAGTCTCTTTTGCTGCCACAGAACCTCCTATCTATCCCTCTAACTAACGAGTCCCCAATAACTATTGCCCTCTCGCTCTGCCCCTTACCCTCCCAAGCCACAGAGACAGACACAGTGCTGGAGATCCTCTCACTGCGGCTCACCACTGGTATGTCATCCCCCTCAACCGTATCCAAAGCGGAATACTTGTTGCTAAGGGGAACCCTGCACGGACTGCTTCCTCCCAGCCCCTCTCACCGTCACCCATCTGTTTTCATTCCTCGGAGTAACTGTATTCCTAAAGCTTCTGTCTATGGCCACCTCTGCGTCCCTAATGATCCTAAGTTCATCCAACTCCAGCTCCAGTTCCCTAGCACGGTTTTGGAGGAGCTGCAGATGGGTACACTTCCCACAGGTGTAATCAGCAGGGACACTGTCGTCGTCCCTCACCTCAAACATAGTGCAAGAGGAACATAGAACTGCCTGCACACCCATCCCCTCTAGTTGCCTTGCCAGTACCAGAGAAAGTGCAAAACTGAATTAAACTCACCCCTGCTCGCCCTTTCTGCCTAGGCCCTGTGAGCCAAAGCCTTATAGCTCACACTCTGCGTCCCACTCACTCCACAGCCCGCTCCTGACGCTGCCCGCTGTATACTGCAGCCTACCTTTTATGCTTCACGCGCCTAAAAAAACCCTTCCCAGACTCCTTAGCAGCCCACTTCCAGTTTTCACTTTAAACTTAAAATACTACTGCAAAAGTAAAGGCCAAAAAAAACCACACACGAGCTGACTACTTCAATAAATAAACTCATTCGAAAGTAATCAATATCCAATCCTAACTAATAGTTCTGATCACTTCTTTCATTTCCCACAGTGTGTTTATCCAATTACAACAACTCTACACTTGCCTAATTACAATATCCAATCATTAACATGGCACATACACAGAGCTATATTATCAATAAATACATGCTTATGGTCCTGGACTGTCTGGCACCTGGGTACTTCTTTCTGGTACCAACCAAATAAACAAACTCAAACTAACTTAGGGACAAAATTAAAAGGAGCAGCTCCTGAAAAGGAGGGGGAGCAGCTCGAACAAAAAACAAAGTCAAAAGAAAACTGAAAACATCAAATTAAAATGTGATTGTCGGAGTCTATTATACACCCCAGCCCCTGCGGTGCCCAGCGGGCACGGAAGGCGTCAACTGCACCCGCAGACACTGCATGTTCCCTCTCCAGGGACACCTGGCCATGAATATAGTCGCGTTAGAGGGGCAGAGAGTCGGGATGGACGACCCCATCAATCGCCCGCTGCCCGGACCTATTGATAGCTCGCCTTGCCAGGCCCAGGAGCAGGTTCACGAGGAAGTCATCCTCCCGACCCCCCCCACCTCCGCACCAGGCTGGCACCCTGGGTAGTGACTTATGACTCATATCAAAACACACTGCAGTCCTGGGCTGTTATAAGAAGGCAGTGATATATGCAGTTACAGCCTTTTTTTGTTGTCCCTCAGAGCCCTTTGTTCATTGTTTTTGCAGCTGTACCTTGCAGCTCTAGCAGTCTCCCAGCCTTTGTTGCATTGAATAATTTTAACCCTTTCAACTTGCCAGGCCCCAGAAGATCACTGAAGACCTTCCTGAATTGTACTCTGGTCCCACTTAGTCTGACAGACAGGACGCCACCTGCCACTCCGAAGAAATCAAATTATTTCTGCAAACTCTTACCACACCCCAGAAGATCCAGCAAGGCTTTGATGAATTGTGAGTCCACGCTTCCGTAACAGAATTCCATATTGCTGCTCTTTACTCTTACATACACGGTAATGATAGTCTGCCTACAGTCACATTAATGGCTAACAAATGCCCTTTAAATTAGCCTTGCCATGTCTCGCTACCACCTCCCGAATATACCTGCCCCCCCCCTAATTGGATGGCAATCAACAAGGACAAGTCACTAATTGGTTGCCTCATGCAAAGTTTTGCTGAATGCCATGCAACAACCTTGAGTGAAGTTGGGACCCAGGAATTATTCCAATATCAGTTTTGCAACACAGCCGGTAATATCCAACCCTATAAGAATGGAACTGGCAATATTTATAAAAGAGAGTTTAGAGATGGGTGATGTGGACAAAGAAGGGGCACAGACAGTTCTTGGAGTGGCTGGAGCTCAAAGATTTAAAAAACCGTGTTAAATTAGTAGGATAGAACACTGGCAACCAAATTGTGGGAGGGAAATGGAAGAGAAAATCAGAAGTCAGATTAGAGAGATGAAGAGGAAAAACAATTATTGTTCTGGGAGATCTTCATTACCCACTTATTAATTGAGACAAGGAGATAAAGAAAAGGGAACTGAAATCCTCAAGTACTTGCAGGACTGAAGATTGGCTAATGGAGAGCTCATTTTTAAAGGGGAAACAGAACTAATTCAGGTAATTACAGCCCAGCTAGCATCACATCTGTGAGAAGGACATTTTTAGAGTGTCTAATTAAGAATTAAATTACTAGCAATGCAGATAAAGGGAAAATAGAATGGGCCAGGATTGATTTCAAAAGGAATGATTGTGCTTGACAAACTTCACAGAGTTTGTTGAGTAGGTTCCAGGTTTGGTAGATGGGGAATTACAGAGAACGAAGTGGAGACTTCAAATATTTTGACAATGTCTCTACAGGGGCTTTCTGTCTCGTAAGATGATTGTTTGAGCCGTGGTGGTCAACTCTGTGTTAAGTATTTCCTGGTGTGGCTTAGAAACCCCATTTGACATGGTAATCTCTGCTGCAATTGCTGTAGTGGAAGACCGAGAAGGTTGAGAAGTTGTACGATTCACAGGCCTCTGTTTTCTCTGGATCCTCCTCTTATCCAGCTGAGCTTTTTGGTTCTGTTCATCTTTTTCAATGCCCTTCCAAACAATCAGCTTCCAGAGGTCATGGCGGTCAGCGACTGTCTCCCAGTTATCGGCGACAATATCCACCATCATCATATCTTCCGTGCGAGTGTCTTTGTACTGGAGGTATGGACACCTAACAGGCCGTGACCCAGTGGCCAATTCATGGTACAAATGGTCCTTGGCTATACAACTGTCATCCATCTGATAAAACAGCCAGTGCAATTGTTGCAAGTTTACCAATGTGCAGATGTTAATGGAATTGGTATGCTCCAGGTGGTTGTGGAGCCTTGAAATATGAAACTATCAATAACCAGATATCTTTTGACACAGGTCATAGTGGCGGCATGTATGAAGGGATTAAAAAAAGGCATATCAATAAAGAAAACAGCTCAATTGAAAAGGCAGGAGAAGTCATCGGTGACTACAGTAAACAGTTGGAGAGATGGGTGGAACACTGCCTCTCGGGAGAACGCTGTTATATAGGAAGTTGCAGAATCCATAGAAAGCCTACTTGTCGTGGAGAGAGCTACATACTGAATCTACAGTGGAGAATCTTTGGATGGCAACATCCTGGACTCTGACATTTGTCTTTCTGATGCCAATGGTCAAACCAAACCCCTTTCAGATGTCAGAGAGTCTGTTCATTTGCTGCTGACATGTTCCTTGGTATGGAATATTATTGCGGCATCATCAGCATGGAGCAACTCTCTGATGAGGCCTTGATGCACCTTTGTCCTGGACCTCAGGTGAATAAGGCTGAACAGCTTTCCATCGGTTCTGGTATATGGGGAGACACTATCTGCAGAGGACATGAAGACAAATGTCAGCAACAAAGAGAAGAATATGCCAGAGTATTGGTTCCAGAACGCAACTTTGTTTGAATCCACTGTGGCTCTCCAACGGTTCTGATGTTTCAACATCAGAGCTGACCTTGCCGAACATGTGATCATGGAAAGAGGAGATCACTTTGAGCAGCTTCACTCAACAGCCAATTTTCTCCAGCAGATTAAATTAGACTGCTTCTGTTCACATAGCCGAGTGCCTTTCTGAGATTGATGAAGGTAAGGTATAGTGGTCTCCTTTGTTCATGGCAATTGTCCTGCAGCTTCCACACTGAGAAAATCATGTCAATTGTCGACATTCTAGTTCTGAAACCACACTGGGATTTAGGATAGTGTTCAGCCAGGATCTGCAGGCTGACACGGACAAAATGAGAAAATACTTTTCCCACAATGTCTCAATAGTTGATGAATTCGCTGTGGTTGCCCTTGTTCTTGTACAGAGTCACAATCTTTGCATCACACATACCCTGGGGCACTGCAGTCTCCCTTCAGCTGACACAGAATCTCATACAGGTGCTGCAGAGTACTGGTTTCCCATGCTTGATGAGTATGCCATTAGCACTTGGAGCCTAATCCGTGGCAAGCGAGTCAATAGCTCAATATCCAGCTCTGCCCATGACAGGTAGGCTTTCTATAGATTCTGCAACTTCCTATATAACAATGTTCTCCTGAGAGTACCAACTCAAGGTAGTGTTCCGCCCATCTCTCCAACTGTTTATTGCAGTCACTGATGACTTCTCCTGTGGCTGAAGACAAGGCTGGCAAAAATACACTTTACACATTTGCCAGCAGATGGTGAAACATAATAAACCATTCATCGATGGTGAAGTTATCAAGGACGCTTCGACAGTTGCTGCTGACACCTTGGCCAAAGACTTTAAAAATAAAGATGAAATTATGACAGCTATCAAGAGAGAAGGGTGGAATTGTTGTCCGAGGACATCTCAGCAAATTAATGTAGACTTATCATGCTGTGAATGTTTCTCACTGCAGTTTGATGAATCAGTAGTTATGACAGATATGGTCCAGCTGATTGAATGCAATGTGACCAAAAACAAAGACTCAACAACAAAAGAGGACTTTCTCACTCTTTTGCCACTCCACTCAAAGGGAGGACAAGAAGCGAGGATATTTACAACAAATTCAAAACTCATATGACTGAGAAAAACATTCCGATCAAGAAATTGGTTTCTTTCACACCGTGAAAGCGAGGTAGCAATGCAGGCTTTGTGGCACTTTGCACATATGATCCTGAGTTCTCCTTTGTCAATTAGAACTGTGTTATCTATCAACAAGTGGGAGCGAGCTGGGTTATTGACTTTTCTCATGTAATGACAGTCGTTGTCAAGATTGTCAACTCAATTCATGCCAAACATCTGCAAATTTGTTTGTTCAAATTGTTACTCGAGCTTCATGCCACCAATGGTGAGCTCATCCTTCATGCAGAGGTAAGGTGGTTAATTTGAGGAAAAGTCCTCCAGAGAGTTTTGGATCTGCTCCCTGAAATTGTCACCTTTCTTAAATTTGAGGTGTACAGCGAGCTGTCAGATAATGCATGGGTTGCTAGACTTGATATTTCTTACGGATATAAGTACAAAACTGAATGAACTGAATCACGGACTTTTAGGAGGGACAGAGACTTGTCACACATGATCAGTACAGAGAATGTGTTCAAGTTGAAAGTGGGCCTGTGGTCCTCCCAAATAAAGACACAGGCACTGGAGTGTGGTGACGAGGGAATTACTGAGCACTTCCCAAATCTGGAGACAAGGTTCCATCCAAACATCTTTGTCCCCCTGATCAAATTGGAAAACAAATTCAACAGACAATGTCAGGAGTTAGACAAGATTAAACAAATCACTATGCTTGTCTCACATCATTTTCTTCAAGTGGACATTGGAGAACCGACAGCAACATTTCGGCAGGTGTTTGAACAGAGCAGTGGCCTTGACGTAGAAATCATCACCATGCAAGATGACATAGAACTGAAAATTAGGTCAAGGGGCAAAGACTTTTGGGGATTTGTAAACAGAGACAAGTACCCTTTTCTGACATTCTGTGCACTCAAGGTGAAGGCATACTTTGGTTCACCTGTGAGATGGCTTTTTCCCAGATGAAAATGTCACTGATGCCATCTGATAGGCTGTATGAGACTGGCCATTTCAATCTACAACACAAACATCACAGCACTCCCAGAAAGTCAGAAAAGATGAGTGTTATGCACGGCATACATTTTAGGGGGTTTTCGTAAAGTTGAATTTTTAAGAGCAGATCTTGTGCTGCATTTAGATTCTGAAAGTGATCTTGTGCTTCAATAGGTTGGAGACCACTGTTGGAGAGTCCTGAGGATTGGGCATGTGTATCATAAACTTCAGTGCTTGCTTGAAACATGCAGTGCATACATTTCACACAGGTCTTTTTAGATCTTTTGAGGTTATTGCTTAAAATGCTAAAGGTTAAAGTTTATTTATTAGTGTCATAGGTGGGCTTACATTAACACTGCAATGAAGTTACTATGAAAATTCCCTCGTACCCACACTCAGGTACGCTGAGGGAGAATTTAGCATGGCCAATGTACCTAACCAGCATGTCTTTTGGACTGTGGGAGGAAACTGGAGCAACTGGAGGAAACCCACAGAGACACGAGGAGAATGTGCAGACTCCACATGGTCACCCAAGGTGGGAATCGTACCCGGGTCCATGGCGCTGTGAGGCAGCAGTGCTAACCACTGTGGCACTGCTGCCTCTGCTGTCTCCATGGCCGATTTGAATTCTGTGAACTTGAATTCATCCAAAATTTTACTGCCCGTTTACTAATGCATGTTAAGTGTCACATCTATTTCTCCTTTGAACACTGACCTGCATCAGCTCCCAGTCTGGTAATGCCTTTATTTCAAAATTAATTTTCTTGTTTTCAAGAGTGGGGAGCGAGCAGGAAAATTGAATTAAAGCCCAAAATAAGACATGAGTGTATTGAATAGTGGAGGACTTTTGAACACAAGAAATCGGAGCAGGAGTACATCTCCAGGGAGGGAGATAAAGAGGGATTTTAAAACGTATTTAGAAAGGTAACGAACAATGGAGAATTGGAACTGGGCAAGTATACAAACATTACTAACAAGATGCGAGGAGTCTGAGGCATGTGCCTCACCTGGAATCTTGTACTGACGTCCTGTCTGAAAGTTACAGGCACTTAAATTAAGATTAACTCCTGGGTTCCCTCTTTCTGATTAACTGTGGCATGTCCTGCCAGAAACTTAACAACGCTGCTATTATATCATACCCTACAGATCTGCCTCAACTTTCTTTCCTGATTTTGACAGTGTGAGGTTGGACATTGCACAGAAAAGTTCCCTTACTCCCTTCAGAATTAGAACCATAGGTGCATTGATAAACTGAGTTTCATTAATAATGCTTGCAGGCTTTTCAAGTTAATGTCTAATTCAGCACCATTCTTTCTGACTGGTTACTCAGTTGTCTTGTTAATTAAAATGCATCAGAACATAGCGATAGGAAGAGGATATTCAGCACCTCAAACCTGAACTCCATTTGCTTGCCTTTTCTCCATATTTTTTGATACTTGGGACAGGGTTTTCTGGCCACGCTCACCCTGAAACTGGAAAATCCTGCATGAGGTCAACGGATCTTTCCATGGTCTGCCTCTTGCCCGCTACGATTTCTGTGATGGGCGGAACAGAAAAATCCACCTCCATGACCCAACAAAATGCACTAATTGCAGTTCTGAAATTTTCAGTTGACCGCGCCCCTGCAGTCTTTTGCAAGAGAGAATTCCAGAATTCCATGAATCCTGGTATGCAAAGGGATTATTAACTGCACACTAACAAAAATGTAAGAACTATTTTCTTCAAATACATCAACAGATCCCCAGAGTCCCACTGGTGAGCAATAGGAAACAAGGCGATGGAGACTGAGGTTTCCAAATGTGCTGAGGAAGTATCACAGACACAAGAGAGTTGAGGAAAGCTGGAAAGGACCTACTGTAATGCTGTCGTGTTGCCATTCTACATGTCTTCTTCATTGGCATCCACTATCCTCGAGGTTCTGCTGCAGGATTGAAGATTCGAGTGAGGGCTTGCACGGAACAGGCTAAACCTGTGTACCCATTTTGTGCAAGGGTCTTTAAACAGGCACAGAGTCTTCCTTGGCACATTAAAAGTGATCCAGTGCTGATTTCTGGTGGCCAGAAAAAGGCCAACAGCAAGGACTAACAAGGTGGCTATGCTGTTGACACGGTTTAGGTGTAATACCTTGCACCCAGAAATTGGGATAAATTGCGATACTTGTATGTGCAAAAATGGGGAAGACACATACCAATTTCTCTTCTAGCAAATATTTTTACTGTAAGTGGGTCATGCCAAGTACCAGAATGTTGCACCAGGCCCACAATGTGAAATAATGATGGCAGCAGAGTGAGGTGACTTTGTGCAAGCTGTCCCCAGCATACTCTCTAATTCAATCTTTTACTCTCGTTCTATGCTCTTAAACCTTAACTCTAACACCTTTAAATTGTCTAATAGTGTTCTCTTTGCTGATCTTTCTCTTCACCCTGTCTGGAATCTGCAACACCATATTCTGCAGCCTCTCCTTTCCTTCTACTCTATGTACTGCATTAACGATTCAGAAAGGGTGTCAGTGCAAGGTTCCAGTGAGGCATTTGCTTTAGGCTTGTGCAACTTGCCTCTTGTTAGTCATGTATGTATACTTGCTCACCTCCAATTCTCCATTGTTTGTTTTGCGCACGGGAAACAATGCTTTTCACTCTATCCCAATAATAAATCAAAATGTGAATTCTGTTTGATACCACTGCTCTAAAGTTCTGACACTAATTCTGTGCCAAAGTCTGTAGTTTTTGTTACCCACAAGGAAAAATAAATTGCCAGCAAACATTTGGTCGATCTTCCTCAGCTGCAAACCCGCTATCCATTGCAAACACCACTGCAATGCCCAGGTTTGACGGGAATGTGTGTGCACTCTGCTCACAGGCAGCAGCTGGTCCCCAGGAGCCAGCCTACCGGCACTTGCCTCTTTCCCGCGGCAAGTGTCACCTGGCAACGAGCGTCACACAATAGCGTCGCCTATCCAATAAATAGCCGGGGGGGGGGGGGGGGGGGGGGGGGAGATTTTACTTCATTCTTTAAAAATGAGGGCAAAAGTAGAAGCAGAAACACCAGCACGTCTGAAGTACAAAATAAGTCACAGTAATTGTATTTGAAATGTTTACTTATTTCCTCCTGTGTGTGAATACTGTTATATTTTCTGGTCTCCATCCCACACCGCCCCCCCCCCCCCCCCCCCCAAGTGTGGGTAATGAGCTGAGCCATTGTGACCGAGCAATGGCGCTGGGCAGGCGGTGACGGGGAGCCGGGACCATCCAGTTCAGTGTCGGCGCTGACCTGACACGTTGTGGCTGATTGATTTTTTGCACTGTATTTTTTTAAAAGAAAGAAAAACAGTTTCGAGGAATCGGTTCGTGTTCCTCATCCTGACTCTCCGTTTCTTGGCGACATCAAAGTTGAATCGGGAGCTTCGCGTGTGTGCGGGCGCGCGCAGGCGCGTTGGCCGACCTGCCGAGCCGCCATGTTGCAGACTCTGTACGAGAGGTCGGGGCTGAAAACGGTGACTGAAACTTTGGCGATATGGTGCGGCTACAAACCGGCCCCCCGGTCTCAGTTCGCCATCGTCTACGATTTCATGTACAACTTGCTGTCGTTCCTGTGGACCACGAACCTGGGCAACATCATCTTGCTGATCGCGATTTTGCTAATAGTCTGGGGCCTCGTGGTCTTGATCATGAAATTCGTGGGCAAGTTCATCCAATGGAAGAAGGAGGAGAAGGAAGAATAGCTTCCGTCGGCGGAACGGTCTGCTGGCGGGCAGCTAGAAGTGGACCAAAAATACAAAATTGTTTATTTTGATTGGAAGAATAAAAAGAAACATAGTACATAAATGATGAGATTGCAGAGCTCAGAGATACAGAGGAATCTGGTGTCTTAGTCATGATTCACAAAAGATTAATTTGCAGGTACAGCAGGTAATTAGGAAAGCAAATAGAATGTTATTGTTTAGTGTGAGGTGAATTGAATACAAAAGTAGGGATGTGATGCTTCAACTGTACAGGGCATTGGTAAGATCACATCTAGAACACTATATGCAGTATTGGTCTCCTTATTTCAGGAAGGATGTAAATGGATTGGAAGCAGTTCAGAGAAAGTTTGATGAAGTAATACTTGAAACGGGAGGGTTGGACAAGCTCAGCTTGTGTCTGCAGGAGTTTAGAAGAATAATAGGCAGCTTATTTGAAGCATATAAGATTCTGAGGGATCTTGACAGGGTGGATGTGGAAAGGATGTTTCTTCTTATGCAGGAATCTAGAACTTGGGGGTCACTGAAAATTAATAAAACAATTGAACACTACAAAAGCCATCATGAATTCAAGAGGTCAAGTTCTATGTCATTATGACTATATGTTTGCCATTTGGGCATCTTGCTCACCTTGCGTTAGGGAGAGCAACAAACTATTCAGCTATTCCATTCTTCACTCCCTTCAAGACACCAGATGAAGCTTTTTGGAATTTTAAAATGGCCTTTATTCAAGCTGTAGCTCAGCAAACAGCTTTCCACAATGTGGTCTACTGATCCCCAGAACAAAGGAATACAATGGTAATTATATCTTTAGGCTCAGCTGCAAGTAATTAACATGCATAAATCAAGATTGCACACGCCTCGAACGTGGAACAGTACAGCACAGAACAGGCCCTTCGGCCCACGATGTTGTGCCGAGCTTTCTCTGAAACCAAGATCAAGCTATCCCACTCCCTATCATCCTGGTGTGCTCCATGTCTATCCAATAACTGCTTAAATGTTCTAAAAGTGTCTGACTCCACTATCACTGCAGGCAGTCCATTCCACACCCCAACCACTCTCTGTGTAAAGAACCTACCTCTGATATCCTTCCTGTATCTCCCACCATGAACCCTATAGTTATGCCCCCTTGTAATAGCTCCATCCACCCGAGGAAATAGTCTTTGAACGTTCACTCTATCTATCCCCTTCATCATTTTACAAACCTCGATTAAGTCTCCCCTCAGCCTCCTCCGCTCCAGAGAGAACAGCCCTAGCTCCCTCAACCTTTCCTCATAAGACCTACCCTCCAAACCAGGCAGCATCCTGGTAAATCTCCTCTGCACTCTTTCCAGCGCTTCCACATCCTTTTTATAGTGAGGTGACCAGAACTGCACACAATATTCCAAATGTGGTCTCACCAAGGTCCTGTACAGTTGCAGCATAACCCCACGGCTCTTAAACTCCAACCCCCTGTTAATAAAAGCTAACACACGATAGACCTTCTTCACAGCTCTTTCCACTTGAGTGGCAACCTTTAGAGATCTGTGGATATGAACCCCAAGATCTCTCTGTTCCTCCACAGTCTTCAGAACCCTACCTTTGACCCTGTAATCCACATTTAAATTAGTCCTACCAAAATGAATCACCTCACATTTATCAGGGTTAAACTCCATTTGCCATTTTTCAGCCCAGCTTTGCATCCTATCTATGTCTCTTTGCAGCCTACAACAGCCCTCCACCTCATCCACTACTCTACCAATCTTGGTGTCATCAGCAAATTTACTGATCCACCCTTCAGCCCTCTCCTCTAAGTCATTAATAAAAATCACAAAGAGCAGAGGACCAAGCACTGATCCCTGCGGCACTCCGCTAGCAACCTGCCTCCAATCCGAAAATTTTCCATCGACCACCACCCTCTGTCTTCGATCAGACAGCCAGTTACCAATCCAATCGGCCAACTTTCCCTCTATCCCACACCTCCTCACTTTCATCATAAGCCGACCATGGGGGACCTTATCAAACGCCTTACTAAAATCCATGTATATGACATCAACTGCCCTACCTTCATCAACACACTTAGTTACCTCCTCAAAAAATTCTATCAAATTTGTGAGGCACGACTTGCTCTTCACGAATTCATGCTGACTATCCCGGATTAATCCGCATCTTTCTAAATGGTCGTAAATCCCATCTCTAAGGACCTTTTCCATCAATTTACCAACCACCGAAGTAAGACTAACCGGTCTATAATTACCAGGGTCAGTTCTATTCCCTTTCTTAAACAGAGGAACAACATTCGCCATTCTCCAGTCCTCTGGCACCATCCCCGTGGACAGCGAGGACCCAAAGATCAAAGCCAAAGGCTCTGCAATCTCATCCCTTGCCTCCCAAAGAATCCTAGGATACATTTCATCAGGCCCAGGGGACTTATCGACCTTCAGTTTATTCAAAACTGCCAGGACATCCTCCCTCCGAACATCTATTTCCTCCAGCCTATTAGCCTGTAACACCTTCTCTTCCTCAAAAACATGGCCCCTCTCCTTGGTGAACAAAGAACAAGAACAAAGAACAATACAGCACAGGAACAGGCCCTTCGGCCCTCCAAGCCCGCGCCGCTCCCCGGTCCAGGATTGAATCCTGAATCCAGGATCCCCGCCCAATTTTCCAGCCTATCCACATACCAATATCCTATCCACCGAGCTGTCCCTCACAGCTACGATGCTTTTGTTCATTACAACCTATTAACTCACCCCCACCCCCCCATTCCAGACCATGTGATCTCCAGGGAGAGGCGAAAACCCAGAGTGAAAACCCCAGGGCCAATATGGGGGAAAAAAATCTGGGAAATTCCTCTCCGACCCCCTGAGGCGATCGAAACGAGTCCAGGAGATCACACTGGCCCTGATCGGAAAATGCTTCCCAACCCTATTCATTTCCACTTCCACGAACACCATATGAATTCCCTGCCCCCGAGACAGGTTCCCAACTATCCGCAGTCTCGCTCTGTACTGGCACCAGCAAGATGATCATGGAATGAATCCTTGAAACGAGAAACAAGGAACAATTAGCCCGCGCCGCTCCCTGGTCCAAACTAGACCACTCTTTTGTATCCCTCCATTCCCACTCCGTTCATATAGCTGTCTAGATAAGTCTTAAACGTTCCCAGTGTGTCCGCCTCCACCACCTTGCCCGGCAACACATTCCAGGCCCCCACGACCCTCTGTGTGAAGTATGTCCTTCTGATATCTGTGTTAAACCTCCCCCCCTTCACCTTGAACCTATGACCCCTCGTGAACGTCACCACCGACCCGGGGAAAAGCTTCCCACCGTTCACCCTATCTATGCCTTTCATAATTTTATACACCTCTATTAAGTCTCCCCTCATCCTCCGTCTTTCCAAGGAGAACAACCCCAGTTTCCCCAATCTCTCCTCATAACCAAGCCCCTCCATACCAGGCAACATCCTGGTAAACCTCCTCTGTACTCTCTCCAAAGCCTCCACGTCCTTCTGGTAGTGTGGCGACCAGAACTGGACGCAGTATTCCAAATGCGGCCGAACCAACGTTCTATACATCTGCAACATCAGACCCCAACTCTTATACTCTATGCCCCGTCCTATAAAGGCAAGCATGCCATATGCCTTCTTCACCACCTTCTCCACCTGCGACGTCACCTTCAAAGATCTGTGGACTTGCACACCCAGGTCCCTCTGCGTCTCTACACCCTTTATGGTTCTTCCATTTATCGTGTAGCTCCTCCCTACATTATTCCCACCAAAATGCATCACTTCGCATTTATCAGGATTGAACTCCATCTGCCATTTCCTTGCCCAAATTTCCAGCCTATCTATATCCTTCTGTAGCCTCTGACAATGTTCCTCACTATCTGCAAGTCCTGCCAGTTTTGTGTCGTCCGCAAACTTACTGATCACCCCAGTTACTCCTTCTTCCAGATCATTTATATAAATCACAGACAGCAGAGGTCCCAATACAGAGCCCTGCGGTACACCACTAGTCACAGGCCTCCAGCCGGAAAAAGACCCTTCCACTACCACCCTCTGTCTTCTATGACCAAGCCAGTTCTCCACCCATCTAGCCACCTCCCCCTTTATCCCATGGGATCCAACCTTTTTCACTAGCCTACCATGAGGGACTTTGTCAAACGCTTTACTAAAGTCCATATAGACAACATCCACGGCCCTTCCTTCGTCAACCATTTTGGTCACTTCTTCAAAAAACACCACCAGGTTAGTGAGGCATGACCTCCCTCTCACAAAACCATGTTGACTATCGTTAATGAGTTTATTCCTTTCTAAATGCGCATACATCCTATCTCTAAGAATCTTCTCCAACAACTTCCCCACCACGGACGTCAAGCTCACCGGCCTATAATTACCCGGGTTATCCTTCCTACCCTTCTTAAATAACGGGACCACATTGGCTATCCTCCAATCCTCTGGGACCTCACCTGTGTCCAGTGACGAGACAAAGATTTGCGTCAGAGGCCCAACGATTTCACCTCTCGTCTCCCTGAGCAGCCTTGGATAGATTCCATCAGGCCCTGGGGATTTGTCAGTCTTTATATTCTCTAACAAACCTAACACTTCCTCCTTTGTAATGGAGATTTTCTCCAACGGTTCAACACTCCCCTCCGAGACACTCCCAGTCAACACATCCCTCTCCTTTGTGAATACCGACGCAAAGTATTCATTTAGGATCTCCCCTACTTCTTTGGGCTCCAAGCATAAGTCCCCACTTTTGTCCCTGAGAGGTCCGATTTTTTCCCTAACAACCCTTTTGTTCCTAACGTATGAATAAAATGCCTTGGGATTCTCCTTAATCCTGTCTGCCAAGAACATTTCGTGACCCCTTTTTGCTCTTCTAATTCCCCGTTTGAGTATTTTCCTACTTTCATTGTACTCCTCCAGAGCTCCCTCCGTTTTTAGCTGCTTGGACCTAACATACGCCTCTCTTTTCCTTTTGACCAGTCCCTCAATTTCCCTGGTTATCCACGGTTCTCTAATCCTACCCTTCCTATCCTTCTTTTTTACAGGCACATGCTTGTCCTGTAGCCCTAACAACCGTTCCTTAAAAGACTGCCACATACCAGATGTGGATTTACCCTCAAACAGCCTCTCCCAATCAAGAGCTGCCAATTTCTGCCTGATCCCAATAAAGTTAGCCTTCCCCCAATCCAACACCTTACCCTTGGGACACCGCTCATCCTTTTCCATCACTATCCTAAAGCTAACAGAATTGTGCTCACTATTTGCCACATGTTCCCCAACCAAAACTTTGAAGACCTGACCGGGCTCATTCCCCAGTACCAGGTCCAGTATAGCCCCCTCTCTAGTTGGGCTGTCCACATATTGTTCCAACGAACCCTCCTGTACACATTTTACAAATTCCTCCCCATCCAGAGTCCCTGCCCTCAGCGATTTCCAGTCTATACCAGGGAAATTGAAGTCTCCCACTACAACAACCCTATATTTCCTGCACCTATCCAGTATCTCCTGACATATCCATTCTTCCACTTCCCTTGGGCTGTTGGGGGGCCTGTAGTACACCCCCAACATAGTGACTGCGCCTTTCCTGTTTCTAAGCTCCACCCAGAGTGACTCGCTACACGACTCCTCCGAATTGTCCTCCCTCTGCACCGCTGTAATATGCTCTCCAACCAATACCGCTACTCCCCCACCTCTTTTGGCCCCTCCTCTGTCTCGCCTAAAACACTTGTACCCTGGAATATTCAGCTGCCAGTCCTGTCCCTCTTTCAACCAAGTCTCTGTCACCGCAACCACATCCAAATTCCTCGTGCGCATTAAGGCCCCAAGTTCGTCTGTTTTACCTGCTACGCTCCTTGCATTGAAGTATAAGCACTCCAGACCCCCAGGCTCAGTGAGGTCGTCCTCCCCCAGAGTGCTCTTCTTCTTTGCCAGCCTTGTCCCAGCCCCAAGCTCGTCCCCAGCCACCACACTTATAGACCTAATATTTTGATCCCCACCCCCCGCCATACTAGTTTAAATCCCCCCGAACTGCACTAGCAAAGCTCCCAGCCAGGATATTTGTGCCCTTCCAACTTAGTTGTGACCCCTCCCTCTTGTACAGGTGCCATCCTCTCCTGAAAACCTCCCATTGGTCTATGAAAATAAAGCCCTCCCTCCTGGACCAGTCCTTTAGCCAGGCATTCATTTGAACCAACTCCCTATTCTTAGCCTCACTGGCACGAGGCATTGGGAGCAGCCCAGAGATGGCCACCCTAGTGACCCTACTTTTTAACCTATTTCCCAACTCCCTGAATTGCTCTCTTAGGACCCCCCTACTCTTCCTATCTACGTCATTTCCACCAATGTGTATAATGACATCCGTTTCTTTATCTTCCCCTTTTAATATGCCTCCTATCCGCTCGGAGACATCCGTGACCCCAGCACCAGGTAGGCAGACTACCATCCTGGAGTCCCGTTCGCCCCCACAGAATCGCCTGTCTGTGCCTCTAACTGATGCATCCCCCACCACGATCGCTCTCCTAACCCCTCTCTTCCCTTTCCGGGCCACAGAGCCTGACTGTGTGCCGGTGACCTGGTCACTGTGTCTTACCCCTGGAGAGGCACACTCCTCCACACTATCTAAAACAATATACCTGTTTTGGAGTGGGACAACTACAGGTGACCCCTCTTCTAACTGTCCACTCCTCTCCCCTCTCACACCTGTCACCAAGCCCTTCCTATTTTGAGAGACCACCACTGGAGTCCTCCCTTGTACTTTACCCTTCTGCCCTTTACTCCTCCTAACTGTGACCCACGTGTCATTCTCCCGATGCCCCGGTGTAACTAGTTGCCTATAACTGCTGTCCCTGACTAGGCTAAGGTCAGCGATCTGCAGCTCCAGTTCCCTAACACGGTCCCTCAAGAGCTGCAGTTCCACGCACCTGGCACATATGTGAACCTCTGGGAAGCTAGGTGTTTGCAGGAACTCCCACATCGGAAGCACTGAACTGGCCGATCACTCATACCTGCCCTTATCCTTTATAGGGTTCGGTAAAAAATAACTAGCCCTGCCTCGCCCTTTCAGCCTAAGCCCTGTGAGCCAAAGCCCTTATGGTGCACACTCTGCTACCCACTCACTCCACTGCCCACTCCCCACGCTGCCCGCTGTATAGTGCATACGGCTTTTTATGCTCCCGGCGAACCCCCCAAGTAACTGCCTTTTATACTAAGACTCAACCTCCCAGAATCCCCTTCAGCTGACCTCACTTCCTCAATTCAAAACCCTGAAAAAAGCCCGCGAAATATACTAGGAATACCCTTAAATGAATAAATGAATAATTAAATCACTTCTTAGCTTACTCTCAGCACTCCTGCTAAGACTCTCTCCCCCAGTCTCACTCCAGTTAAACAAAGAGATCGAACCCCCCAGGTAACTGCCTTTTATACTAAGACTCAACCTCCCAGAATCCCCTTCAGCTGACCTCACTTCCTCAATTCAAAACCTTGAAAAAAGCCCGCGAAATATACTAGTGTGGTGAACCATCGTTGGTTACCACTGTGGGTTATTCCTATGTTACTGTTGGGTTAGGGGGTTGCCACTCTAGGGGTTGTATAATGTTGTTGGGTTAGGGTGTTTACCTGTGGTAGATGTTGTTGTGGCACATCCCGGTCGGGCCCCGCCTCCTGGGGAGAGGTATAAGACCCTCTGCTCCGGCGGGACCCCTCCAGTCTGAACTGGTGTACTCGTGTTAGTTAGTTCCATTGTTTGCTAATAAAAGCCTTCAATAGCTGAAGCCTTGTTCCACGTGCTTGATTGTCGCGCATCAATTTTATTAGCAAACATAAAACTCTCAACAGTAAAAAGGGAGTATGGAACAAATATTAAAACCAGAAAGTCTGGCGCTGGACCCACGTGCGGTCGGTGCCGCTAACACCTTCGACCACTGGTGGAAGTGTTTCGAAGACTACCTGGCAGCCTCTGTAGCTGTTACTACAGACAACGACAAACTCCAGGTCCTCCACGCGAGGGTAAGCGACACGATTTATCTTGCGATTCGTGCGGCCACCACTTACCCGAGGGCCATCGAGCTCTTGAAGAAACGATACACGAGACCACCCAACGAGATACACGCTCGTTACCTCCTCGCTACACGACGTCGGCAGTCGGGCGAAACCATGGAGGACTCCGCCAATGAGCTCTTGCAGCTTGCCAGGGGTTGCGATTGTAAAGACGTGTCAGCAGAGCAATATATGTACGACCTCGCCCGAGATGCGTTCGTAGCAGGGGTAGGGTCCTCGTACATCCGGCTTAAGTTACTAGAGAAAGGGAACCTCAACTTGACCCAAGCGATGGAGATGGCTGAGGTGCTGGAAGCAGCGTCGAAAAGCTTGGCTCTGTACCCCGAAGACCACGTGGAGACAACGTGGCAAGAGCAAGCACAAATCCCTCCTCGCCCCACGGGCTCGCGCTCCCATATCGATCCGACGACGGCGGCAGCTCCAGGCGGCCAGCGATGCTATTTTTGCGGCGGAGCCAAGCATTCACGGCAACAGTGTCCTGCAAAAACGGCAATCTGCAGCCAGTGTGGTAAAAAGGGCCACTATGCTAAAGTTTGCAGGTCGAAGCCCAAAAACGGCAGTGCAGCCTGTGACCCTCCAGAGCGGAGACAATCTCCTTCAGCGTCGCAGTACCCACGAGGTCCGACCACGTGCGAATCCAGGACGGCGCCATCGTGGCTGACGGAGGAGGAGGAAGACCACCAGGAGTCGCTACGTTTGGCGCCCTCACCCACGTGCGATTCATGGGGGCGGCCATCATGGTCAACGACGACTAGGAGCGACCAGCAGGGGTCCTCAGCATCAACCTCGGCTGCATGCAGTGACGCCCAGGGGCCAACGGTGGCGTCGATCTCTCTGGACCAGACAAAGCACCACAGGCTTGATAATTCCATGATGAACATCAAGGTAAATGGTCGTACTGTGTATTGTCTGTTTGACAGTGGGAGCACCGAGAGTTTTATTCACCCTGACACTGCAAAAAGGTGTGGACTCCGGGTTCTATCTGCCAAACAGACAATTTCCATGGCATCACGGTCCCGGTCTGTACCGATCCAAGGACGGTGTATGGTAACCCTAGAGGTACAGGGCACAATTTACGAGCAATACAGGCTCCTTGTGTTACCGCACCTTTGTGCGCCAATTCTCCTCGGACTAAATTTTATGGTCCACATGAAGAGTGTGATCCTACAGTACGGTGGGCCACTCCCTTCACTGGCAGTAGGGAATCAGCCGCAGCCTCCAAATTGCCCAAAGCGCCCCGCATGCAATCTTTCCACACTAAAAATCACCACACCTTCTTTATTTAAGAATCTGGTACCAGGCTGCAAGCCCATCGCTACTAAGAGTAGGTGTTACAGCGCTGAAGACCGGATCTTTATCAGATCTGAGGTTCAGCGGCTCCTCAAGGAAGGGATCATACAGGCCAGTGCTAGTCCGTGGAGAGCGCAGGTCGTGGTGGTTAAAAGCGGGAACAAACCTCGGATGGTCATCGACTACAGTCAGACCATTAACCGTTATACGCAGCTGGATGCGTATCCTCTCCCGCGCATTTCTGATATGGTCAATCAGATTGCGCAGTACCGGGTGTTCTCTACCATAGACCTTAAGTCCGCCTACCATCAACTCCCCATCCGCCCAGAGGACCGACAGTACACGGCTTTTGAGGCGGATGGTCGTCTATACCATTTTCTCAGGGTTCCATTTGGTGTCACCAATGGGGTCTCGGTCTTCCAGCCTGCTATGGACCGAATGGTGGACCAGAACGGGTTGCGGGCTACCTTCCCGTACCTGGATAACGTCACCATCTGCGGCCATGACCAGCAGGACCATGACACGAATCTCCAACACTTTCTGCGCACTGCATCTCGCCTGAATCTGACCTATAACAGGGAGAAGTGCGTATTCCGTACGCGCAGGTTAGCTATCCTTGGATACGTGGTGGAAAACGGGGTCATCGGCCCTGATCCAGACCGTATGCGCCCCCTTACTGAACTTCCCTTGCCCGCTAGCACAAAAGCACTGAGGAGATGCCTCGGCTTCTTTTCGTATTATGCGCAGTGGGTCCCCAACTACGCGGACAAAGCTCGTCCGCTCATCAAGTCCACGACCTTCCCACTCACGCCGGAGGCCCAATTGGCCTTCAAGGCTTTGAAAAGTGACATTGCGAAAGCCACGATGCACGCGGTGGATGAATCCATCCCTTTCCAGGTGGAAAGTGATGCATCTGATTTCGCCCTAGCCGCCACACTAAACCAGGCAGGCAGGCCCGTCGCGTTCTTTTCCCGCACCCTTCAAGGCCCTGAAATTCGGCACTCAGCGGTGGAGAAGGAGGCTCAGGCCATTGTGGAGGCCGTCAGACACTGGCGCCATTACCTGGCGGGGAAGCGGTTCACCCTGATCACGGATCAACGATCCGTGGCGTTTATGTTCAGTAACACGCAGAGGGGCAAGATCAAGAACGATAAGATCTTGCGGTGGAGAATTGAGCTCTCCACCCATAATTACGATATTATGTATCGTCCAGGGAAGCTCAATGAGCCCTCGGATGCCCTCTCGCGCGGAACATGCGCCATCATGCAGGAGGACCGCTTGAAGGCCCTCCACAATGACCTGTGCCATCCTGGAGTCACCCGACTCTACCACTTCGTAAAAGCCCGCAACCTGCCCTACTCGGTGGAGGATGTCAGGTCAGTGACGAGAAGCTGTCGGATTTGCGCGGAATGCAAACCGCACTTTTATCGACCGGACCGGGCACAATTGGTCAAAACCACTCGCCCCTTCGAGAGGCTGAGTGTGGATTTTAAGGGCCCCCTTCCCTCAACGGACCGGAATGTCTATTTTCTCAATATAATAGATGAGTACTCCCGGTTCCCGTTTGTTGTCCCCTGTGCGGACACGTCGACTGCCACAGTGATTAAGGCATTCAGTGATCTTTTACCCTGTTCGGGTACCCCTGCTACATACATAGCGACAGGGGCTCGTCGTTCATGAGTAACGACTTGAGGCAATTCCTGCTCTCATACGGGATTGCCTCTAGTAGAACCACGAGCTACAACCCTAGGGGTAACGGACAGGTGGAGAGGGAGAATGCTACAGTCTGGAAGGCTGTCCTACTGGCGCTGAAATCCAGGGGCCTTCCAGTCTCCCGTTGGCAGGAGGTCCTTCCAAATGCGCTTCATTCCATCCGCTCCCTCCTGTGTACGGCAACCAATGCTACTCCCCACGAGAGGATGTTCTCATTCCCTCGGAAGTCGTCCTCGGGGATCTCCTTACCAGCCTGGTTGACGTACCCAGGACCCGTCCTTCTGCGGCGACATGTGAGGGCCCGCAGGTCCGACCCCTTGGTCGAACCGGTCCAACTCCTCCACGCCAACCCTCAGTATGCCTATGTGGCATATCCTGACGGGCGAGAGGACACAGTCTCCATCCGAGACCTGGCGCCCGCTGGGGACGTAGCAACTCCTGTCGCTCCCATACCCCCTGTCACGAATCCCCTATCACTTATTTCTTCCCCAGACGTGGCGCGGTCAGCACCGGGACCAGTGCATAACAGTTATACTCCCATGTACAGCTTGCCTGAGACTCGGAGATCGGCGCCACCACAGAAGGTTCCAGGATCCCCTGCACCATCGCCTCACCAGGGTCAACTGGCCCGGGAGTCCTCGAGGGGACAGCCGGACGCTGTTTTGGAGAGAACGCCACCGCAAGCACCTGCTCCGGTGTCGCAACCGGTGTTGAGGAGATCACAGCGATGGTGCGGTCCTCCAGACCGTCTGGACTTGTGAATTTTGTACATATGTGACCTGTTTTCGCACCCCGCCGGCCTTTGTTTTTAAAGGAGGGGTGAATGTGGTGAACCATCGTTGGTTACCACTGTGGGTTATTCCTATGTTACTGTTGGGTTAGGGGGTTGCCACTCTAGGGGTTGTATAATGTTGTTGGGTTAGGGTGTTTACCTGTGGTAGATGTTGTTGTGGCACATCCCGGTCGGGCCCCGCCTCCTGGGGAGAGGTATAAGACCCTCTGCTCCGGCGGGACCCCTCCAGTTTGAACTGGTGTACTCGTGTTAGTTAGTTCCATTGTTTGCTAATAAAAGCCTTCAATAGCTGAAGCCTTGTTCCACGTGCTTGATTGTCGCGCATCAACTAGGAATACCCTTAAATGAATAAATGAATAATTAAATCACTTCTGAGCTTACTCTCAGCACTCCTGCTAAGACTCTCTCCCCCAGTCTCACTCCAGTTAAACAAAGAGATCGAACCCCCCAAGTAACTGCCTTTGATTCTAAGACTCAACCTCCCAGAATCCCCTTCAGCTGACCTCACTTCCTCAATTCAAAACCCTGAAAAAAGCCCGCGAAATATACTAGGAATACCCTTAAATGAATAAATGAATAATTAAATCTATTCTTAGCTTACTCTCAGCACTCCTGCTAAGACTCTCTCCCCCAGTCTCACTCCAGTTAAACAAAGAGATCGAACCCCCCAAGTAACTGCCTTTGATTCTAAGACTCAACCTCCCAGAATCCCCTTCAGCTGACCTCACTTCCTCAATTCAAAACCCTGAAAAAAGCCCGCGAAATATACTAGGAATACCCTTAAATGAATAAATGAATAATTAAATCACTTCTTAGCTTACTCTCAGCACTCCTGCTAAGACTCTCTCCCCCAGTCTCACTCCAGTTAAACACTGAAGAAAAGTATTCATTCATCACCTCGCCTATCTCTACTGACTCCATACACAAGTTCCCACTACTGTCCTTGACCGGCCCTAACCTCACCCTGGTCATTCTTTTATTCCTCACATAAGAGTAAAAAGCCTTGGGGTTTTCCTTGATCCGACCCGCCAAGGACTTCTCGTGTCCCCTCCTAGCTCTCCTAAGCCCCTTTTTCAGCTCATTCCTTGCTAACTTGTAACCTTCAATCGAGCCATCTGAACCTTGTTTCCTCATCCCTACATAAGCTTCCCTCTTCCTTTTCACAAGACCTTCCACCTCTTTCGTGAACCATGGTTCCCTCACTCAGCCATTTCCTCCCTGCCTGACAGGGACACACCTATCAAGGACATCCAGTATTTGTTCCTTGAAAAAGTTCCACTTTTCATTAGTTCCTTTCTCTGACCGTTTCTGTTCCCAACTTATGCCCCCTAATTCTTGCCTAACCGCATCATAATTACCTCTCCCCCAATTGTAAACCTTGCCCTGCCGTACGGCCCTATCCCTCTCCATTGCAATAACAAAAGACACCGAATTGTGGTCACTATCTCCAAAGTGCTCTCCCACAACCAAATCTAACACTTGGCCCAGTTCATTTCCCAGTACCAAATCCAATGTGGCCTCACCTCTTGTCGGCCTATCCACATATTGTGTCAGGAAACCCTCCTGCACACACTGCACAAAAACTGCCCCATCCGAACTATTTGACCTACAAAGGTTCCAATCAATATTTGGAAAGTTAAAGTCCCCCATGACAACTACCCTGTGACCCCCACACATATCCATAATCTGCTTAGCAATTTCTTCCTCCACATCTCTATTGCTATTTGGGGGCCTATAGTAAACTCCTAACAACGTGACCGCTCCTTTCCTATTTCTAACCTCAGCCCATATTACCTCAGTGTGCAGATCCCCCTCGAAGTGCCTTTCCACAGCCGTTAAACTATCCCTGATTAACAGTGCCACTCCTCCACCTCTTTTACCCGCTTCCCCACACTTACTGAAACATCTATACCTCGGAACGTCCAACAACCATTCCTGTCCTTGTTCTACCCACGTCTCCGTAATGGCCACAACATCGTAGTCCCAAGTACCAATCCACGCCCCAAGTTCATCTACCTTGTTCTGGATGCTCCTTGCATTGAAGTAGACACACTTCAACCCACCTTCCTGTCTACCGGTACCCACCCTTGACCCTGATACCTTCCCCAATACCTCACCACCCTCACTGACTTCTGGACTACAACTCCTTTTCCCAATCCCCTGACAAATTAGTTTAAAGCCCCCTGAAGAGCCGTAACAAATTTCCCTCCTAGGATATCAGTGCCCCTCTGGTTCAGGTGCACCCTGTCCTGTTTGTACAGGTCCCACCTTCCCCAGAATGTGTTCCAATTATCCAAGTATCTGAAACCCTTCCTCCTACACCATCCCTGCAACCACATGTTTAACTGCACTCTCTCCCTGTTCCTCAACTCCCTATCACTTGGCACCGGCAACGTACCAGAGATGACCACATGTTTTGTCTTGGCTCTCAGCTTCCAGCCCAACTCCAGAAATTCCTGCTTTAAATCCCCGTCCCTTCTCTTACCTATGTCATTGGTACCAATGTGTACCACGACTTGTGACTGTTTCCCCTCCCCCTTCAGAATCCGGAAAACACGGTCTGAGACGTCACGGACCTTGGCATCCGGTAGGCAACATACCATCCGTGAGTCTCTTTTGCTGCCACAGAACCTCCTATCTATCCCTCTAACTAACGAGTCCCCAATAACTATTGCCCTCTCGCTCTGCCCCTTACCCTCCCAAGCCACAGAGACAGACACAGTGCTGGAGATCCTCTCACTGCGGCTCACCACTGGTATGTCATCCCCCTCAACCGTATCCAAAGCGGAATACTTGTTGCTAAGGGGAACCCTGCACGGACTGCTTCCTCCCAGCCCCTCTCACCGTCACCCATCTGTTTTCATTCCTCGGAGTAACTGTATTCCTAAAGCTTCTGTCTATGGCCACCTCTGCGTCCCTAATGATCCTAAGTTCATCCAACTCCAGCTCCAGTTCCCTAGCACGGTTTTGGAGGAGCTGCAGATGGGTACACTTCCCACAGGTGTAATCAGCAGGGACACTGTCGTCGTCCCTCACCTCAAACATAGTGCAAGAGGAACATAGCACTGCCTGCACACCCATCCCCTCTAGATGCCTTGCCAGTACCAGGTAGAAAGTGCAAAAATGAATTAAACTCACCCCTGCTCGCCCTTTCTGCCTAGGCCCTGTGAGCCAAAGCCTTATAGCTCACACTCTGCTTCCCACTCACTCCACAGCCCGCTCCTGACGCTGCCCGCTGTATACTGCAGCCTACCTTTTATGCTTCACGCGCCTAAAAAAAACCTTCCCAGACTCCTTAGCAGCCCACTTCCAGTTTTCACTTTAAACTTAAAATACTACTGCAAAAGTAAAGGCCAAAGAAAAACACACACTAGCTGACTAATTAAATAAATAAACAATTCAATTAGTCTCTGACCAGCACTGCTGCCTCCAATCACTCCCTCTCAGCTTGCTCCAGTGGAACAATGAGGGGGAACCTCCCAGGTAACTGACTTTTAAAGTTAAAATAAAAACCCTTCCCAGACTCCTTAGCAGCCCACTTCCAGTTTTCACTTTAAACTTAAAATACTGCTGCAAAAGTAAAGGCCAAAAAAAACCACACACGAGCTGACTACTTCAATAAATAAACTCATTCGAAAGTAATCAATATCCAATCCTAACTAATAGTTCTGATCACTTCTTTCATTTCCCACAGTGTGTTTATCCAATTACAACAACTCTACACTTGCCTAATTACAATATCCAATCATTAACATGGCACATACACAGAGCTATATTATCAATAAATACATGCTTATGGTCCTGGACTGTCTGGCACCTGGGTACTTCTTTCTGGTACCAACCAAATAAACAAACTCAAACTAACTTAGGGACAAAATTAAAAGGAGCAGCTCCTGAAAAGGAGGGGGAGCAGCTCGAACAAAAAACAAAGTCAAAAGAAAACTGAAAACATCAAATTAAAATGTGATTGTCGGAGTCTATTATACACCCCAGCCCCTGCGGTGCCCAGCGGGCACGGAAGGCGTCAACTGCACCCGCAGACACTGCATGTTCCCTCTCCAGGGACACCTGGCCATGAATATAGTCGCGTTAGAGGGGCAGAGAGTCGGGATGGACGACCCCATCAATCGCCCGCTACCCGGACCTATTGATAGCTCGCCTTGCCAGGCCCAGGAGCAGGTTCACGAGGAAGTCATCCTCCCGACCCCCCCCACCTCCGCACCAGGCTGGCACCCTGGGTAGTGACTTATGACTCATATCAAAACACACTGCAGTCCTGGGCTGTTATAAGAAGGCAGTGATATATGCAGTTACAGCCTTTTTTTGTTGTCCCTCAGAGCCCTTTGTTCATTGTTTTTGCAGCTGTACCTTGCAGCTCTAGCAGTCTCCCAGCCTTTGTTGCATTGAATAATTTTAACCCTTTCAACTTGCCAGGCCCCAGAAGATCACTAAAGACCTTCCTGAATTGTACTCTGGTCCCACTTAGTCTGACAGACAGGACGCCACCTGCCACTCCGAAGAAATCAAATTATTTCTGCAAACTCTTACCGCACCCCAGAAGATCCAGCAAGGCTTTGATGAATTGTGAGTCCACGCTTCCGTAACAGAATTCCGTATTGCTGCTCTTTACTCTTACATACTCGGTAATGATAGTCTGCCTACAGTCACATTAATGGCTAACAAATGCCCTTTAAATTAGCCTTGCCATGTCTCGCTACCACCTCCCGAATATACCTGCCCCCCCTAATTGGATGGCAATCAACAAGGACAAGTCACTAATTGGTTGCCTCATGCAAAGTTTTGCTGAATGCCATGCAACAACCTTGAGTGAAGTTGGGACCCAGGAATTATTCCAATATCAGTTTTGCAACACAGCCGGTAATATCCAACCCTATAAGAATGGAACTGGCAATATTTATAAAAGAGAGTTTAGAGATGGGTGATGTGGACAAAGAAGGGGCACAGACAGTTCTTGGAGTGGCTGGAGCTCAAAGATTTAAAAAACCGTGTTAAATTAGTAGGATAGAACACTGGCAACCAAATTGTGGGAGGGAAATGGAAGAGAAAATCAGAAGTCAGATTAGAGAGATGAAGAGGAAAAACAATTATTGTTCTGGGAGATCTTCATTACCCACTTATTAATTGAGACAAGGAGATAAAGAAAAGGGAACTGAAATCCTCAAGTACTTGCAGGACTGAAGATTGGCTAATGGAGAGCTCATTTTTAAAGGGGAAACAGAACTAATTCAGGTAATTACAGCCCAGCTAGCATCACATCTGTGAGAGGGACATTTTTAGAGTGTCTAATTAAGAATTAAATTACTAGCAATGCAGATAAAGGGAAAATAGAATGGGCCAGGATTGATTTCAAAAGGAATGATTGTGCTTGACAAACTTCACAGAGTTTGTTGAGTAGGTTCCAGGTTTGGTAGATGGGGAATTACAGAGAACGAAGTGTAGACTTCAAATATTTTGACAATGTCTCTACAGGAGCTTTCTGTCTCGTAAGATGATTGTTTGAGCCGTGGTGGTCAACTCTGTGTTAAGTATTTCCTGGTGTGGCTTCGAAACCCCATTTGACATGGTAATCTCTGCTGCAATTGCTGTAGTGGAAGACCGAGAAGGTTGAGAAGTTGTACGATTCACTGGCCTCTGTTTTCTCTGGATCCTCCTCTTATCCAGCTGAGCTTTTTGGTTCTGTTCATCTTTTTCAATGCCCTTCCAAACAATCAGCCTCCAGAGGTCATGGCGATGAGCGAGTGTCTCCCAGTTATCGGCGACAATATCCACCATCATCATATCTTCCTTGCGAGTGTCCTTGTACTGGAGGTATGGACACCTAACAGGCCGTGACCCAGTGGCCAATTCATGGTACAAATGGTCCTTGGCTATACAACTGTCATCCATCTGATAAAACAGCCAGTGCAATTGTTGCTAGTTTACCAAATTGCAGATGTTAATGGAATTGGTATGCTCCAGGTGGTTGTGGAGCCGAGAAATATGAAGCTATCAATAACCAGATATCTTTTGACACAGATCATAGTGGCGGCATGTATGAAGGGATTAAAAAAAGGTCTATCAATAAAGAAAACAGCTCTATTGAAAAGACAGGAGAAGTCATCGGTGACTACAGTAAACAGTTGGAGAGATGGGTGGAACACTACCTCGAGGGAGAACGCTGTTATATAGGAAGTTGCAGAATCCATAGAAAGCCTACTTGTCATGGAGAGAGCTACATACTGTATCTACAGTGGAGGATCTTTGGATGGCAACATCCTGGACTCTGACATTTGTCTTCCTGATGCCAATGGTCAAACCAAACCCCTTTCGGATGTCAGAGAGTCTGTTCATTTGCTGCTGACATGTTCCTTGGTATGGAATACTATTGCACGGAAGGCGTCAACTGCACCCGCAGACACTGCATGTTCCCTCTCCAGGGACACCTGGCCATGAATATAGCCGCGTTAGAGGGGCAGAGAGTCGGGATGGATGACCCCATCAATCGCCCGCTGCCTGGACCTATTGATAGCTCGCCTTGCATCTGCGCTGTCGTGTGTCGTGAAGGCCGCCTTGGAGAACGCTTACCTGAAGATCCAAGGCTGAATGCCCGTGACTGCTGAAGTGCTCCCCCAGGAGCAGGTTCACGAGGAAGTCATCCTCCCGACCCGCCCCCCTCCGCACCAGGCTGGCACCCTGGGTAGTGACTTATGATTCATATCAAAACACACTGCAGTCCTGGGCTGTTATCAGAACAGTAAGAAGTCTCACAACACCAGGTTAAAGTCCAACAGGTTTATTTGGTCGCAAATACCATAAGCTTTCGGAGCACAGCTCCTTCGTCAGATGGAGTGGATATCTGTTCTCAAACAGTGCAAACAGACACAGAAATCAAATTACAGAATACTGATTAGAATGCAAATCTCTACAGCCAGCCAGGTCTTAAATGTACAGACAATGTGGGTGGAGGGAGCATTCAACACAGGTTAAAGAGATGTGTATTGTCTCCAGACAGAACAGCTAGTGAAATTCTGCAAGTCCAGGAGGCAAGCTGTGGGGGTTACTGATAATGTGACATAAATCCAACATCCCGGTTTAGGCCGTCCTCATGTGTGCGGAACTTGGCTGTCAGTTTCTGCTCAGCGACTCTGCGCTGTCGTGTGTCGTGAAGGCCGCCTTGGAGAACGCTTACCTGAAGATCCAAGGCTGAATGCCCGTGACTGCTGAAGTGCTCCCCCACAGGAAGAGAACAGTCTTGCCTGGTGATTGTCGAGCGGTGTTCATTCATCCGTTGTCCTAGCGTCTGCATGGTTTCCCCAATGTACCATGCCTCGGGACATCCTTTCCTGCAGCGTATCAGGTAGACAACGTTGGCCGAGTTGCAAGAGTAGGTACCGTGTACCTGGTAGATGGTGTTCTCACGTGAGATGATGGCATCCGTGTCGATGATCCGGCACGTCTTGCAGAGGTTGCTGTGGCAGGGTTGTGTGGTGCCGTGGTCACTGTTCTCCTGAAGGCTGGGTAGTTTGCTGCGGACAATGGTCTGTTTGAGGTTGCGTGGTTGTTTGAAGGCAAGAGGTGGGGGTGTGGGTCACTGAAACAACTATATGATGACATCAACAAGTTCCATCCCACCATCAGACTCACCATGGACTACTCTCCGGAATCGGTTGCATTCTTGGACACACGCATCTCCATTAAGGACGGTCACCTCAGCACCTCACTGTACCGCAAGCCCACGGATAACCTCATGATGCTCCACTTCTCCAGCTTCCACCCTAAACACGTAAAAGAAGCCAACCCCTACGGACAAGTCCTCCGAATACACAGGATCTGCTCGGATGAGGAGGATCGCAACAGGCACCTCCAGACGCTGAAAGATGCCCTCATAAGAACAGGATATGGCGCTCGACTCATCGATCAACAGTTCCGACGCGCCACAGCGAAAAACCGCACCGACCTCCTCAGAAGACAAACACGGGCACGGTGGACAGAGTACCCTTCGTCGTCCAGTACTTCCCCAGAGCGGAGAAGCTACGGCATCTCCTCCGGAGCCTTCAACATGTCATTGATGAAGACGAACATCTCGCCAAGGCCATCCCCACACCCCCACTTCTTGCCTTCAAACAACCACGCAACCTCAAACAGACCATTGTCCGCAGCAAACTACCCAGCCTTCAGGAGAACAGTGACCACGGCACCACACAACCCTGCCACAGCAACCTCTGCAAGACGTGCCGGATCATGGACACGGATGCCATCATCTCACGTGAGAACACCACCTACCAGGTACACGTAACCTACTCTTGCAACTCGGCCAACGTTGTCTACCTGATACGCTGCAGGAAAGGATGTCCCGAGGCATGGTACATTGGGGAAACCATGCAGATGCTACGACAACGGATGAATGAACACCGCTCGACAATCACCAGGCAAGACTGTTCTCTTCCTGTGGGGGAGCACTTCAGCAGTCATGGGCATTCAGCCTTGGATCTTCAGGTAAGCGTTCTCCAAGGCGGCCTTCACGACACATGACAGCGCAGAGTCACTGAGCAGAAACTGATAGCCAAGTTCCGCACACATGAGGACGGCCTAAACCGGGATGTTGGATTTATGTCACATTATCAGTAACCCCCACAGCGTGCCTCCTGGACTTGCAGAATTCCACTAGCTGTTCTGTCTGGAGACAATACACATCTCTTTAACCTGTGTTGAATGCTCCCTCCACCCACATTGTCTGTACATTTAAGACCTGGCTGGCTGTAGAGATTTGCATTCTAATCAGTATTCTGTAATTTGATTTCTGTGTCTGTTTGCACTGTTTGAGAACAGATATCCACTCCATCTGACGAAGGAGCTGTGCTCCGAAAGCTTATGGTATTTGCTACCAAATAAACCTGTTGGACTTTAAACTGGTGTTGTGAGACTTCTTACTGTGCTTACCCCAGTCCAACGCCGGCATCTCCACATCATGACTGTTATAAGAAGGCAGTGATATATGCAGTTACAGCCTTTTTTGTTGTCCCTCAGAGCCCTGTGTTCATTATTTTTGCAGCTGTACCTTGCAGCTCTAGCAGTCTCCCAGCCTTTGTTGCATTGAATAATTTTAACCCTTTCAACTTGCCAGGCCCCAGAAGATCACTGAAGACCTTCCTGAATTGTACTCTGGTCCCACTTAGTCTGACAGACAGGACGCCACCTGCCACTCCGAAGAAATCAAATTATTTCTGCAAACTCTTACCACACCCCAGAAGATCCAGCAAGGCTTTGATGAATTGTGAGTCCACGCTTCCGTAACAGAATTCCATATTGCTGCTCTTTACTCTTACATACACGGTAATGATAGTCTGCCTACAGTCACATTAATGGCTAACAAATGCCCTTTAAATTAGCCTTGCCATGTCTCGCTACCACCTCCCGAATATACCTGCCCCCCCCCTAATTGGATGGCAATCAACAAGGACAAGTCACTAATTGGTTGCCGCATGCAAAGTTTTGCTGAATGCCATGCAACAACCTTGAGTGAAGTTGGGACCCAGGAATTATTCCAATATCAGTTTTGCAACACAGCCGGTAATATCCAACCCTATAAGAATGGAACTGGCAATATTTATAAAAGAGAGTTTAGAGATGGGTGATGTGGACAAAGAAGGGGCACAGACAGTTCTTGGAGTGGCTGGAGCTCAAAGATTTAAAAAACCGTGTTAAATTAGTAGGATAGAACACTGGCAACCAAATTGTGGGAGGGAAATGGAAGAGAAAATCAGAAGTCAGATTAGAGAGATGAAGAGGAAAAACAATTATTGTTCTGGGAGATCTTCATTACCCACTTATTAATTGAGACAAGGAGATAAAGAAAAGGGAACTGAAATCCTCAAGTACTTGCAGGACTGAAGATTGGCTAATGGAGAGCTCATTTTTAAAGGGGAAACAGAACTAATTCAGGTAATTACAGCCCAGCTAGCATCACATCTGTGAGAAGGACATTTTTAGAGTGTCTAATTAAGAATTAAATTACTAGCAATGCAGATAAAGGGAAAATAGAATGGGCCAGGATTGATTTCAAAAGGAATGATTGTGCTTGACAAACTTCACAGAGTTTGTTGAGTAGGTTCCAGGTTTGGTAGATGGGGAATTACAGAGAACGAAGTGGAGACTTCAAATATTTTGACAATGTCTCTACAGGGGCTTTCTGTCTCGTAAGATGATTGTTTGAGCCGTGGTGGTCAACTCTGTGTTAAGTATTTCCTGGTGTGGCTTAGAAACCCCATTTGACATGGTAATCTCTGCTGCAATTGCTGTAGTGGAAGACCGAGAAGGTTGAGAAGTTGTACGATTCACAGGCCTCTGTTTTCTCTGGATCCTCCTCTTATCCAGCTGAGCTTTTTGGTTCTGTTCATCTTTTTCAATGCCCTTCCAAACAATCAGCTTCCAGAGGTCATGGCGGTCAGCGACTGTCTCCCAGTTATCGGCGACAATATCCACCATCATCATATCTTCCGTGCGAGTGTCTTTGTACTGGAGGTATGGACACCTAACAGGCCGTGACCCAGTGGCCAATTCATGGTACAAATGGTCCTTGGCTATACAACTGTCATCCATCTGATAAAACAGCCAGTGCAATTGTTGCTAGTTTACCAATGTGCAGATGTTAATGGAATTGGTATGCTCCAGGTGGTTGTGGAGCCTTGAAATATGAAACTATCAATAACCAGATATCTTTTGACACAGGTCATAGTGGCGGCATGTATGAAGGGATTAAAAAAAGGCATATCAATAAAGAAAACAGCTCAATTGAAAAGGCAGGAGAAGTCATCGGTGACTACAGTAAACAGTTGGAGAGATGGGTGGAACACTGCCTCTCGGGAGAACGCTGTTATATAGGAAGTTGCAGAATCCATAGAAAGCCTACTTGTCGTGGAGAGAGCTACATACTGAATCTACAGTGGAGAATCTTTGGATGGCAACATCCTGGACTCTGACATTTGTCTTTCTGATGCCAATGGTCAAACCAAACCCCTTTCAGATGTCAGAGAGTCTGTTCATTTGCTGCTGACATGTTCCTTGGTATGGAATATTATTGCGGCATCATCAGCATGGAGCAACTCTCTGATGAGGCCTTGATGCACCTTTGTCCTGGACCTCAGGTGAATAAGGCTGAAC